>NW_027190207.1:0-49835 GCF_040958095.1 Procambarus clarkii
GAGCACACACATGTATGTATTACAAAAGAAAATCCACAAATTCATTAGAAATTGGCAGGGTAGGCTGAGGAAGTAGGTAGATGTAAAATGTCTGTAAATGGCGAAAGAACATAAACCCAAGACTGAATAAACGATGTTAAATATCCATGCCAAGGAGACAAAAATATGTTAGGATACAATTACCATTAAGACACCACAAGAAGGTCCGTATCCTGCCGTGATGACTAAAAAGAGTTGGTTATTAGCCACAATGTGTAGGCAGTCTCATGCCAACGGTCATACCACGTTGAGAACACCGCTTCTCGTCCGATCAGCGAAGTTAAGCAACGTTGGGTTTGGTTAGTACTTGGATGGGTGACCGCCTGGGAACACCAAATGCTGTTGGCAATAATGTTTTTTGTTTTGTTTTGTTTTGTTTCGTTTGTTTTTGTTTGAATGGCTGGCTCCACGGGAAATTCACGGAGTTGTGTGGAATAAGGCCTGGTAAAATGAATTAATATGTATGTCATGTTTAAACAAACTCGCTTAATATAGTGTGTGAGGCTTTATACAAAACAAACAACCAAAACAAAACATGTTGTATATATATATAATATATATATATATATATATATATATATATATATATATATATATATATATATATTATATATATATAGCTTAATCCGGTTTGAACTCGCAACTCCAAGAATACGCATCACTTATATACACTTTACCACTGGACCACTGCAGGACACTTGATGCTGAGGTATCAATTTAATGACGTAAATGCCATTTCCACAAATAAATGATAATTTAAAAGTATTTGTATGTACAAATCTTTTCTGTTTAAAAGGCTACAATATCAGTTACTGATATAATTTGTGTTAATGTTTCTATACCCACAGGAAGGCATGTTTTTTGCTTATATGTAAGGGGTACGGAGAAGGAATCCACAGACCATCATTCCCCTTCCCCCCCCCCCCCCCCCCCCCCCTCCCACCTACTACCACCACCACCACCACCACCACCACCACCACCACTACTCACCACCAATCACCACCAATCACCACCACCACCAATCACCACCAATCACCACCACCACACCTAACCGAAAACCCCCTAACACATCAACCCTCCCCCCAATCAACAGGCGAAATAATAACCCTCAAATGCCTGCCTGCCTGCCAGCCAGCCAATACTAACGGTCTTCTCAGAAAGAAAATCTCTTTGTATCTGTATTACTTGATGAAATGTATGATTCTAATAATGAAAATAAATTGTTATGTCGGTTGTATGAGCATAATGACCAATATGCACATGATATGAATGAATTAAATAGTGTAGTTTTAAGTAATTAGGTTGTAGACACATTAAGCGGATATGATATTTGACGCGTCCAGAACTGGTGATTTTTGGTTTAGTTTTAAATGCACCACCACCACCACCATTGCTTCCCCAGAGCCTAATTAAGGACCGGTAAAAGGAGTCAATATGTATGTCATCTATAAAACCAAAGAATGAATAAAAACACACACACACACACACCTACATAATAGTACTAGGAAGATTGTATGGCATAAAAAAAAAAAAGTACTCCCATTGGGTCGTTTGAACTCGCGACTTCCAAAACACCAGCCACACACCTTACCACCCAGCCACCATAGAGTTGGTATAATTGTGCAACTTTAGTTATAAAACTAAAGTTCTTATTGTCTCAAATCTTATTGTCTGTTCTATGAAAAGGCATGATGTAAATTATGTATTTTTTGAATGATTGAATTGTAGGCACATTAAGCGGATTCGATATTTGATATATCCAGAAAAGGTGATTTCTGTTCAGTTTTAAAATGCATCACCGTTAACGCTAAAGGACTGGTTAAAACGACTCGATGTTTGTCATTTTTAAAATAAACACTAAAACTAGGCCCTTAACATATATAATGTTTGAATATAAATTGAATGCATATAAATACAAAGTGGGAGTGGCTGGCTGGCTGGCTGGCTGGCTGGCTGGCTGCCTGCCTGCCTGCCTGCCTGCCTGCCTGCCTGCCTGCCTGCCTGCCTGCCTGCCTGCCTGCCTGGCTGGCTGGCTGGCTGGCTGCCCGCCCGCCCGCCCGCCCGCCCGCCCGCCTGCTTGCCTTGCCTTGCCTTGCCTTGCCTTGCCTTGCCTGTCCTGTCCTGTTATTGCCTTGCCTTGCCTTGCCTTGCCTTGCCTTGCCTTGCCTTGCCTTGCCCTGCCCTGCCTTGGCTGCAGCTGGCTGGCTGGCCGTAAATCAACTCTTAACAACACCACACCACACCACACCATCACTCATCACCCATCACCCACCACCGGCCCCAGTCTCCCAGCCTCTCTTATATACCCGAGCAGGCCCTTTAAATTATTTGAATTGTTGCACTTCGGCCAATGGCACGATCGCTGCTGCTCAAACATATTCTGGTTCACAAGTATTATAATATATTATATTATATTATATTATATATATATATATATATATATATATATATATATATATATATATATATATATATATATATATATATATATATATATATATATATATTTATTCATGAAACACATTAAAACCTTGATCATTTATTCATTCATTACGTCTAGTGAAGAATTGCTTTTGTTCATTTGTATGATTAAAAATTGATAGAATATGAATTCCTCGCTTAAAGTAAAATATAAAATATATATTGGATTTATATGATTGGTTAATATTCCAAGTGATGCTGAATATCCCCTATAATTTTGTTTTGTTTGTTTGTTATGTACACATTCCAAATGAAATCAATATAAATGTTATTATTAATGTTTGAAAGTTGATTGTCTACTTGAATCTCTCTATTAAAGTGTGTGTGGCTCCGGATGGAGCCTGGTTATGGTATTTGTCGTGGTGGGTGGCAGAAGTGCTTACTTCTTCTCTGTCTTCTTTGGCAAAAGAACTGCCTGAATGTTTGGAAGAACACCTCCCTGTGCAATGGTTACGCCAGACAGAAGTTTGTTGAGTTCTTCGTCGTTGCGGATGGCCAACTGCAAGTGACGTGGGATGATACGGGTCTTCTTGTTGTCACGTGCGGCGTTACCGGCGAGCTCCAGAACTTCGGCAGCGAGGTATTCCATGACGGCTGCCAGGTAGACAGGAGCGCCAGCACTGACGCGTTCGGCGTAGTTGCCTTTACGCAGCAGACGGTGAATTCTGCCCACGGGGAACTGAAGTCCGGCCCTGCTGGAGCGAGACTTTGACTTGCCCTTCACTTTGCCTCCCTTGCCGCGTCCTGACATTGCTGCTGCTGTTGTGGGTTTGTGGTGTTTTATGCCGGCCCGCAGATCGAGCTTCGTGTTATATACCCCGCTCAGGATCAAGGGAGTCCGCCACTGACCAATCAGCGCGCTCCGCCACGCGACCCGCTCTGAGCTGAGTCGCGAGCGGGATATAAAAGGAAAGCTCGACTCGCGCAAAAGTTCATTATTGTATCGCAACGCCAGCCAGCACGAGCATCATCATCATGCCACCCAAGGCATCTGGAAAGGCTGCCAAGAAGGCCGGAAAGGCCCAGAAGGCCATTGCCAAGGGCGATAAGAAAAAGAAGCGCAGGAGGAAGGAGAGCTACAGCATCTACATCTACAAAGTGCTGAAGCAGGTCCACCCCGACACTGGTATCTCTTCCAAAGCCATGTCGATCATGAACTCGTTCGTGAACGACATCTTCGAGCGCATCGCCGCCGAGGCTTCTCGCCTGGCCCACTACAACAAGCGTTCCACCATTACCAGTCGGGAGATCCAGACGGCTGTAAGGCTCCTGTTGCCCGGAGAACTGGCCAAGCACGCCGTCTCTGAGGGCACTAAGGCCGTCACCAAGTACACCTCCTCCAAGTAAACGGCTTACTTACTGCCCTGTGGTGGTGGCTTGGCCTCAAACCAACAAACTCGGCTCCATTGGAGCCACACTTTAATTTCTAAAGAGATTGTGAGTGTTAGACACCAATACTATTATAACAAAAACCTCTGTCACTGAAAGCAAATAGCTATAAAATGAGAATATTTATGAAACTGTCTGTGTGTGTTTCTCTCTCTCAGTCTCTGTGTGTCTGTCTGTCTCTGTCTCTGTCTCTGCATGTCTCTCTCTCTCTCTCTCTCTCTCTCTCTCTCTCCCTCTCTCTCTCTCTCTCTCTCTCTCTCTCAACACACATATAAACACTCGGTATCTTTTTTCTAGAGATTAGAGATTCATTGTTATGTTCCACATTAGGATTACTATGCAGGCCACCCTCTTAAGGTTTGAAAATGTCAAGAAAACGGTTAATTTAAAATGTCATCTCCTAACTTAACAGATTAAGCCAGAGGACCAAAAACAGAATAAAACAGGACAGGACAGTATGTCACTTATACAAGCTGCTTTTATTTCTAGTACAGTATGACAATTTTTTTTTTTTTTTTTTTTTGGAGGGGGGGGGGGGGAGGATCCTTGGCAGTGCATAAGAATGAAAAGCGACGGCGTTTTGTTTGTAAGAGGACAGGTTGTACTACAAATGACTTGATTTATTGATATCACGTGTACAGTGTATGTATGACACCTAAATTATTGTATTTATTTATTTATTATATGTATAGATGAAGGTTAATTCATATGACTGATGCTAGGAATGTCTGAAATCTCCTTAGAAGGATATTTTGGCCCTGAGAAGGGCCGAGTTTGGTGTATACTAGGGTGGTCGTTTTAGCTTATGCACGCTCTCCACGGATACGGCGAGCAAGCTGAATGTCCTTTGGCATGATGGTGACACGCTTGGCGTGGATGGCACAGAGGTTAGTGTCCTCGAAGAGACCGACCAGGTAAGCCTCGGATGCCTCCTGTAAAGCCATGACGGCAGACGACTGGAAGCGAAGATCGGTCTTGAAGTCCTGGGCAATCTCGCGCACCAGACGCTGGAAGGGAAGTTTCCTGATGAGCAACTCTGTGCTCTTCTGGTAACGACGGATCTCACGCAGGGCGACCGTTCCGGGCCTGTAACGGTGAGGCTTCTTCACGCCCCCTGTGGCAGGAGCAGACTTGCGTGCTGCCTTGGTGGCCAGCTGCTTAGGAGGAGCCTTGCCTCCCGTGGACTTGCGAGCAGTCTGCTTGGTGCGAGCCATGGTGAACAACTGTGGTTTGTGATGGCCGGCGCCGAAAAATTTTTGCTTATATACGCCGTCTCGAGGCGCTTGCTCGAGCGCCATTGGCTGCTCGACTCGCCTACGTCACCCCGTTGCCCCTCCCCTCCTTCCTCTGGCTGCAGCCAACAGGCAGCTCACCTCAAACACTATTATCGCTGATTTTGCTCTATTTTTTGGATTTGTGCAAAAGTCATTTCACAGAGACGTGAAACAGACGAGTAGGCAACTGCAGTTTTGAAAGCGTTGTGAGAAAGCCGTGTTTCTGCTCGAGTACAAGCATAAAGTAAGGACAGGCAGGAGTTAGGAGTTGCCATGCTACAAGTACGTCCGCTTGACGGGATATAGTCTGGGGAAATCGTGCGCATGCAAGACGAACAACCCCAATACACAAGAAAACCAACCCATCAATTAAAAAGAAATCAGATACCAAGAAACATGTAACCTCCCTCACCTTAGCCCACACGCCCAACACGTCAACTCACCTCACTCCCAACACGCTAGCCAACCTCACGCCCCTAACCCAATACCACACAGGTACAAAGCCCAAAATCCCACAAAATTTGCCCCAAAACGTGTCTTTCTCAGCCAAGAGGACTAACACCTCCCCAGACCACTCCCTCACCCCTACACCAAAACTTCCTAAATTCATACCAGACACCATGCAAAACGGACGCCATACATATCTCCTACCCAAATCTATAATTACCAAATCTGTCTACACAACGAATCAATCCACAAAGGAGAACCCCTCCGGTTCAAATGCCACAAACACTCCCCCAACAAGTCAATAAATATGAAAATCACACAATTTAACGTTAGAGCATATTACAACATCAGACACCTAATTGCTAACTTTGTGGAGAATGAAAGACCGGATGTGCTGCTACTAAACAGCACATGCGTGACGAACTCTCACAAAATTAGACATTTTGGCTTCACAACATACCAATCTCCTGATGAAGCTTACGAAGGGGTTGCTATTCTAATAAAGAACACCTATAAACATGACCTCCTCACTACCAACTGGCAACACAAACACTTCCTAGCAGTCCGCATTCACACTCAACACGGGCAGATGATCATTGGTACCACATACATTCGTCCAAACTTGGGTCTCCCCCTCCAGGACCTAAACACTCTCTTCAACCACACACACATACCAGTCTTCCTCCTAGCAGACCTAAATGCAAAACACCAAACATTCAACCATCGCCAACACAACATGCACGGTCATCAACTACACCAACTCCACCAAAACAAACACCTCACCTTCCTTGGCCCTGACTTCCAAACAACCTACACACACAATGGAACTGGGAGACCAGATCTAATCCTCACCAACAGAGCAGGCACTCACCTACAACACTACATCACACCCGGACCCCTCACTGGCTCAGATCACATACCCATATCACTCACACTCTCCAGCAACCCCATACTCATCCCAGCCACCCCACAATATGACTATCAAAATGCAGACTGGGAAGCCTTCAAACAACACCTAACTGCCAGCACACAGCCCTACAACTTCCAAGACAAACCACACACAGACATAGATTCCCAAGTCCTCACCATCCAGAATAACATCATACAAGCAGCTGATGCTACCATTCCAAAAACAACCCACAAAACTAGATACTCCTTTTTTCCTTCGATCAGAACAAAAAGGCTACTCTCCTGCTATCACAACAGATTCACCCACAACCTTCACAGATACAATCAAGTAAACACAGACCTCACTATACTCAAAAACCACATACTCAACAGCCTTGACCAAGACCATGCTAACAACTGGGAGAAACTCATACATAAAGCTGAAATACAAAGAAAAACAACTCCACAACAATTCTGGAACTTCATAAAGAGGATCAGAGGAAACTCCTCCTCTTCTGCCTTTACATACATCACTCACAACAATCAAAACTACACCGATCCCTCAGAAGTAATAGGCATATTCAAACAACACTGGCAGGACATCTTCAATCCCCACCCCCCACAACCAACAGCAATACAAAACATAAACAGAGTAGAAACATGGATACGACACAACCCTCATGCCATCACACACTACCCTACCATTGACCTCACGACACTAGACGACTTAGAAAGTGACCTCACAGAATCAATACTACCTGAAGAAGTTAAACTCATGCTCAAGAACACCAGACGTAAAGCCCCAGGAGCCTCTGGCATTGGCCAAGCTCTCCTCAAGCAACTTCCAGACCCCCTAATCTTTGCACTCACAGACGTCTACAACGCCTCACTAGCATCAGGATATTTTCCCAAGCCCATTCAAAGAAGCCACAGCAATCCTCATTCCAAAACCCCAAAAATCCCCGACAGACCCTAAGAACTACAGACCGATCAGCTTACTAGAGACATTAGGAAAAGTATACGAAAAACTCATTAATCATAAACTCAGAAATCACCTAGAACACAAAAACATATTGACAGACAAACAATTTGGCTTCAGACAACACCGCTCAACACAAGACGCACTGAACATAATAACAAACTACCTCTCCATAAATAAACACCAAAGGGCCAAGACGGCCCTCATTGCAAAGGACGTCGAAAAAGCTTTTGACACCGTATGGCACGACGGCCTGCGTTACAAACTCTGCACTCTGTTTCAACTATCTGATAACATGCAGAGGCTACTTTGCAGCTTTCTAACAAATAGAAAGATGCAGATCAAGTTCCTCAGCAAGCTGTCGGGTTATTTCAACCTAAATGCAGGTGTCCCTCAGGGCTCAGTTCTTTCACCAACCTTATACATACTCTATATAAACGACATCCCTGACCCAGTATACTGGACATCAATGACCCTTTGCTACGCTGACGACGTAACCCAACTGATCACAGACTATACGATTAACGCCCTCACACGGAAAGCACAACAAGAAATAGACAAAGTCACCCTCTGGGAACACGACTGGCGAATAAAAACAAACCCCAACAAGTCAAAAATAACTTACTTTTTCTACAACAAACGACGTAACCCTGACCCAGTAAAACTCTACTCTCAATCACCAGATGCAACCCAGATCCCAAGAGTCAACAAAACCACAGTACTTGGACTCACACTAGACTTTAACCTTCGCTTTCACACACACATAACACCCAAGAAAGCTATAGCCTCAAACGCCCTATCAAAACTCTACCCACTCAAACATGCCTCCCAAGTCACCAAGCTCTACTTATACAAAACACTTATTCTCCCACTCCTAACATATGCACCGATCCCACTCACACTTGCAGCACCAACAAATAGGAAGAAACTCCAGCGTACCCAGAACAGGGCTCTGAGATGGGTGTTCGATACCCATTGGCAGGACTTCACCACCAGTGAGGCCCTGCATGAGAGGGCGAACATCCCACCTCTGAACATAACCTGGGATACTATGGGGAAGAAACAGATTGACAGAATTCTCACCTATCATGACAACTACGACACGTTCCTCAGAAACGTCCTAAGCAGACCCAGACATACGCACAACCTCTTTAACCTGATCGACGATCCACCTCCTGCTCCGTCCTTTACATAACCCCTCTCCTATAATATCACTACTCAAATCACCAAACTTCCAACTATAACCTCCTAACTCTTCTCCTCCCTCTTTAGGGGGGGACCAACTAGCTCCCGTTTTCTGGTGCCTTGGGTGGGCCACGATGCTGATTATCAGATCAAAGACCACATCTGGTGTGAGCCTCCAGGGCACACCCAGCTGAGGGCTGCTGTCTCCGTGGGTGCTCAGAAAAGACGAATTGTTGTCACAGATCCGATTCCTTGCCTTCACTGCCTAGTCTGGTCATAACGATTTCAATGCCATGCAGCTGGGTCTAGCCCTGGCACTTTACCTCATACTAAAAACCCTTCCTCTCACCCCCACTAATTCTTCCCCTATCCCCACTTCCACGCTCACCCATTAGGGTATCTTGACCTATATTTAATTCATTCATTCATCCGAAATTTCAAGCAGGAGAGGAAGCTTGCACCTAGCACTGCCGGGTGGGTAAATATTGAGCAGCAACGTGAGCGCTTCCCTCCTGATTTCTAGCGTGGTGCCTGCATAGGCATCATGCTTTTCAGAGTGAAGGTGCGGTTCCGAGGAACCGACACCACTTTTAACAAGGCCGAGATCATGGAGCTACTGACCTCGACCTCTGGGGTAGCACCCATCGACGTCGTTATGGACGTTAAGGGACCCCAAATTCTCTTCAGTAGTGCAGCTGCACTAGAAACCCTTTTTACCACAACGTCGACCACTGCACTCGAGGCAAAGGGGCTAACACTCCTGCCTCCCCTCCAGTTCCAGGCTATAAGAACAGTATTCATCCACAGAGTGAGTGCCATCATCGCCGAACAGCCCATCACTGAGATCGTGAAGAGCATAAACGCTCTGAACCGGTCTCTCACAGCCATCTCGGCCCACCTCATCCAGCAGGGTGAAAGCGGGAGGCCAACCCTCAAAGTCACCCTCAAGACTCCAGCAGAGGCTACTCTCGCGGCCGACAACGGACTCAGATGCTGTGGAGTGGCCTGCACACCCCACCAGATCACCAGGCAGCGTTACTTCCGCCTTCGTCAATGTTTTCGGTGTTATCAATACACCCACTACGCCCAGAAGTGCCCAAACAGGCTGCAGAAATGCAGCATTTGTACTGGAGAACACCATCACAGGACCTGCACAGCCACCATCAAGCGCTGTCTACTTTGCAACGGAGAACACACAGCCGTCTCTCAAGACTGCCCCACCAGGCAGGAAGAAATAGCGAAAATGATTGACGCCAGACCTCGAAATCCTACTCCAAGAATGAAATCTTTCAACATTCAAGCAGAAGCCTTCCCAGCACTCCCGACAAGTGGCGCCGCGAGCGGCGCACAACTCAACTACTGGACCAGCAGCTCCCGCGCCAGCCACTCAAGGTCACAGACAACACCTCTCAACCCAGCCAGCCAGCCGTCCTCACTCACGCCGCCTGCAGCCACCCCTGATAGCACTGTTGCAGCCCTGATACACTTCGCAACGGCGCTCTCAGGCGAAGATCTCAGACTACGTTATGAATTACTGAAGGAACTGTACAAGGAGAACAACCTACCATCGTTTGTGATACCAGAGGCCATGTTCACCTCCCGCTCTACTACAACAGAGGCCAACCCTACACCAGCCACTCCTGCAAACCCGACTACGGCAAACGACAGCACCCCAACGGCTTCACAACCGATCTCAACATCTGCTGAATCAGCAACTGTCATCGCACCTGAACCCAAAGTGACTACCAGCATAGCAGCCCCGAAAATGTTCAACCCATACACTACTGTCATGAGTTTTGTCGAAGAAAACACCGACCCGAGAATGCAAGAATTCCACGTACCACTGCGGGACCCAGTATATGAACACGAGGACGGGGACGGCTGCGAATTGTCAGAATTCGACAATGAATCGGTCTCCCCAGTAAGCCTAGATGGTCTGCGATCCCCACGCAGATTCCTGATTCACGACCCCAAGGACACAGAAGAACCATTGTCAATCCTGGACGTGGAAGCACGAACAATAACGAAAAAACACAGAAACGGCGAGGAAACTGTTACCAGGGTAGTAACTGACATGAAAACCCTGATGTACAACAGCGTATGGCGAGCAGCAAGAGAAGAACTGAACGATTATAAAGTAGTGACAAGACCCACACCTTCACCAAGCACGCCAACAGACCAAACTCCACGCAAGAGAACAAGGAAGAATAACAAGCCTAGCTTCAACACCAGACTCGCCCGAAGGTAGCCGCCTTCACCCCCCCCCCTCTTTAGGGGTATAGGGACCTAATTTTGCTCGTTTTGAGGTGGTGGAACCCCTGCTAGCTTCGGAGCAGACCAACGTGCAAGACAGAAGACGGAAGACTCCAGCTTCAAAGAAGAAAGAAGACTTCAGCTTCAAAGAAGAAAGAAGACTTCAAATCCTAAGAAGAAAGAAGACTCCACACGTTATGAGGAAAGAAGACCTCACACCGCCGCCCCTCCCTCGGGACCCTGCCAGCCAAGCCTAAGCCGACCAGGTGTTCAAGTAGCCTCATATTCAGCCGCGCAGCTGGGTCTAGCCCTGGCTCTATCTCTACAACTCCGAAGCTTCCTCTCACCCAAGCTATTCTTCACCTATACCCACTTCAAAGCTCACCCGAAGGGTATCTTGTCCTATATTTAATTCGATTCCGAAATTTTATTATTCACACAACTTCAACACCATGACTGGACGCGGCAAGGGAGGCAAGGGACTCGGAAAGGGTGGCGCCAAGCGTCATCGTAAGGTGCTACGTGACAACATCCAGGGCATCACCAAGCCCGCTATTCGTCGCTTAGCTCGTCGTGGCGGCGTGAAGCGTATTTCGGGTCTCATCTACGAAGAGACCCGTGGCGTCCTGAAGGTGTTCCTCGAGAACGTCATCCGTGATGCTGTAACCTACACGGAACACGCCAAGAGGAAGACCGTCACTGCCATGGACGTGGTGTACGCTCTGAAGCGCCAGGGTCGTACCCTCTACGGATTCGGCGGATAAGAGCTTGGCTAATCCATCGATTCCACCCACCACCACCTCAAAACGGGACCTAATTAGGTCCCTATACTTTTTTACTGAAGGGCTTAATAGACGATAACATAAATTGTTTTGATATCAGCTAGCACATTGGGTCTTATGAAATCTATTTTTTATCCTCGCATGCTTAAAGGGACTCTGATTGGGGAGGGAGGGGTGGGGGGGGGGGGGAAGGTTTGTTCCGTTATATACTAGCAGAGCAGGATCATTGGTGGTTGGGGGGGGGGGTGAGGGAGAGAGAGAGAGAGAGAGAGAGATCTTTCCCAACTCTTCCTTTTTACATGAGTGAGCTACCCGTTTTATTCATTTTATCCTTCTCAGAGCTGTTTTGATAGTATCCAAATGATGGTAAATGAAAAGGGAGGACACGAATATCTACCCAGAATTCAGGACTGGCAATCGATATGCATGTTTGAGTGCGAATCTTTTTCTCTCTCAACTTAGGTATACGTTTATGTCGTACCTAAAAGCGAGAACCACACTATTGGGACAAGTATGCAAGGCCCAATTTTCCTAACAAGCACAGTTAATTTTGTTATTTTCGAACATTTCTTTCCAAATTGGTTTATCCAATTAACAGTATTATATTAAGATCATGAATTGCTGGGTTAGGTTAGGTTAGGTTAGCTTAGCTTAGGTTAGGTTAGGTTAGCTTAGCTTGGGTTAGCATAGGTTAGGTTTGATTACATTTCTATGTTAGATTTAACTCAAATTCAAAACAATTGCAGTCATTCGGCTTGTTAGTCAACTTGCCTCTAATAGGGGCAATTTGTCTAACAAGACTATTTAGTTTTGTGTGCATATATATATATATATATATATATATATATATATATATATATATATATATATATATATATATATATATATATATATATATATATATATATATATATATATATATATATATTATAGCTTCAAGACTCCGAACCAATATAGAAGCATCAAGAGGAAGTGCTTGTGTTATGGGCCAATAGGCCTTCTGCAGTTACTTCCATTCTTATGTTTTTATTCCCATTGGTTCGTGTTTTATCTTGTGTAAATGTCAATCACCTCACCCAAAACTTTGGTACCATATCACCTCACCCATGTATGTGTGTATATATATATATATATATATATATATATATATATATATATATATATATATATATATATATATATATATATATATATATATATATATAATATACAGAGTAAATCTACCCCAAAAGTAATGATTTATTTGTCTACAAAACTAAACTCTTTTTGGAATCATATGAGGCCCCTCCACTGAGGGGGGAGGCCTGGATGTTTATTGTCATGTGTATTCATGCTGCTTGCATGTCGTCGTTTATTTTGCCTTTGTTGTTTTCTTGACAGCTTTCTTTGCCTTGGGTGGTTTGGGAGATTTTGAAGCTCTCTTTATTTTGGGCTTTTTGTTCCCAACAACAAGCTGCTGCTGCTGCTTCTTTTTCAAGGCTGTAGGTGGTTTGTTGCTTGTGGCGGCTTTCTTGGGAGTTACCACGGCCTTCTTTGCTGCTGTAGATGGTTTCTTGGTTGTGGTGGCTTTCTTGGGAGTTAGAACGGCCCTCTTCTCTGCTACGGCCAGCTTGAATGATCCACTAGCTCCACTTCCCTTGGTCTGAACAAGAATGCCGTCAGCCACTGCTTTCTTGAGAAATCTTCGGATGTAAATGGCGATCTTGGCAGCCTCGACTTTGTTGTTGGCAACAACGTACTTCTTGATTGCTTGTAGAGACGAGCCCTTACGGTCTTTGAGTGCTGCGACCGCGGCTAGAACCATTTGACTAGTTTTCGGGTGAGCAACCTGGACGCGAGGTTTCCTGGTGGTGGCCACCACAGCAGCAGCAGCCGCAGCCTTCTTGGTAGGCTTTGCTTCTACCATGATGATGATGAGATAACCAAGGTGATGAGAGACGCTCAGTCACGGGGGAATGATGCTGCCGCCGCTTGAGCCGAACCTATTTATGTGCCGGCACGGTACAGAAGCTGCAACCTGGCAACTCGTCCACCAATCACGACGGTTGGTTTTACGGCTCCGAAACCTGGATCCCATATCTTCTCTAAAATAGAAGCATTTGTTCATGTTCTTTGTAAAAGTATCATAAAACAGGACAGATGAGACAAATATCATAAAAACTGAAGAGCAGATGAGCACACACATGTATGTATTACAAAAGAAAATCCACAAATTCATTAGAAATTGGCAGGGTAGGCTGAGGAAGTAGGTAGATGTAAAATGTCTGTAAATGGCGAAAGAACATAAACCCAAGACTGAATAAACGATGTTAAATATCCATGCCAAGGAGACAAAAATATGTTAGGATACAATTACCATTAAGACACCACAAGAAGGTCCGTATCCTGCCGTGATGACTAAAAAGAGTTGGTTATTAGCCACAATGTGTAGGCAGTCTCATGCCAACGGCCATACCACGTTGAGAACACCGCTTCTCGTCCGATCAGCGAAGTTAAGCAACGTTGGGTTTGGTTAGTACTTGGATGGGTGACCGCCTGGGAACACCAAATGCTGTTGGCAATAATGTTTTTTGTTTTGTTTTGTTTTGTTTCGTTTGTTTTTGTTTGAATGGCTGGCTCCACGGGAAATTCACGGAGTTGTGTGGAATAAGGCCTGGTAAAATGAATTAATATGTATGTCATGTTTAAAACAAACTCGCTTAATATAGTGTGTGAGGCTTTATACAAAAACAAACAACCAAAACAAAACATGTTGTATATATATATATATATATATATATATATATATATATATATATATATATATATATATATATATATATATATATATTATATATATATAGCTTAATCCGGGTTTGAACTCGCAACTCCAAGAATACGCATCACTTATATACACTTTACCACTGGACCACTGCAGGACACTTGATGCTGAGGTATCAATTTAATGACGTAAATGCCATTTCCACAAATAAATGATAATTTAAAAGTATTTGTATGTACAAATCTTTTCTGTTTAAAAGGCTACAATATCAGTTACTGATATAATTTGTGTTAATGTTTCTATACCCACAGGAAGGCATGTTTTTGCTTATATGTAAGGGGTACGGAGAAGGAATCCACAGACCATCATTCCCCTTCCCCCCCCCCCCCCCCCCTCCCACCTACTACCACCACCACCACCACCACCACCACCACCACCACTACTCACCACCAATCACCACCAATCACCACCACCACCAATCACCACCAATCACCACCACCACACCTAACCGAAAACCCCCTAACACATCAACCCTCCCCCCAATCAACAGGCGAAATAATAACCCTCAAATGCCTGCCTGCCTGCCAGCCAGCCAATACTAACGGTCTTCTCAGAAAGAAAATCTCTTTGTATCTGTATTACTTGATGAAATGTATGATTCTAATAATGAAAATAAATTGTTATGTCGGTTGTATGAGCATAATGACCAATATGCACATGATATGAATGAATTAAATAGTGTAGTTTTAAGTAATTAGGTTGTAGACACATTAAGCGGATATGATATTTGACGCGTCCAGAACTGGTGATTTTTGGTTTAGTTTTAAATGCACGACCACCACCACCATTGCTTCCCCAGAGCCTAATTAAGGACCGGTAAAAGGAGTCAATATGTATGTCATCTATAAAACCAAAGAATGAATAAAAACACACACACACACACCTACATAATAGTACTAGGAAGATTGTATGGCATAAAAAAAAAAAAGTACTCCCATTGGGTCGTTTGAACTCGCGACTTCCAAAACACCAGCCACACACCTTACCACCCAGCCACCATAGAGTTGGTATAATTGTGCAACTTTAGTTATAAAACTAAAGTTCTTATTGTCTCAAATCTTATTGTCTGTTCTATGAAAAGGCATGATGTAAATTATGTATTTTTTGAATGATTGAATTGTAGGCACATTAAGCGGATTCGATATTTGATATATCCAGAAAAGGTGATTTCTGTTCAGTTTTAAAATGCATCACCGTTAACGCTAAAGGACTGGTAAAACGACTCGATGTTTGTCATTTTTAAAATAAACACTAAAACTAGGCCCTTAACATATATAATGTTTGAATATAAATTGAATGCATATAAATACAAAGTGGGAGTGGCTGGCTGGCTGGCTGGCTGGCTGCCTGCCTGCCTGCCTGCCTGCCTGCCTGCCTGCCTGCCTGCCTGCCTGGCTGGCTGGCTGGCTGGCTGGCTGGCTGGCTGGCTGGCTGGCTGGCTGGCTGCCCGCCCGCCCGCCCGCCCGCCCGCCCGCCCGCCCGCCTGCTTGCCTTGCCTTGCCTTGCCTTGCCTGTCCTGTCCTGTTATTGCCTTGCCTTGCCTTGCCTTGCCTTGCCTTGCCTTGCCTTGCCTTGCCTTGCCTTGCCTTGCCCTGCCTTGCCTTGCCTTGCCCTGCCCTGCCTTGGCTGCAGCTGGCTGGCTGGCCGTAAATCAACTCTTAACAACACCACACCACACCATCACTCATCACCCATCACCCACCACCGGCCCCAGTCTCCCAGCCTCTCTTATATACCCGAGCAGGCCCTTTAAATTATTTGAATTGTTGCACTTCGGCCAATGGCACGATCGCTGCTGCTCAAACATATTCTGGTTCACAAGTATTATAATATATTATATTATATTATATTATATATATATATATATATATATATATATATATATATATATATATATATATATATATATATATATATTTATTCATGAAACACATTAAAACCTTGATCATTTATTCATTCATTACGTCTAGTGAAGAATTGCTTTTGTTCATTTGTATGATTAAAAATTGATAGAATATGAATTCCTCGCTTAAAGTAAAATATAAAATATATATTGGATTTATATGATTGGTTAATTTTCCAAGTGATGCTGAATATCCCCTATAATTTTGTTTTGTTTGTTTGTTATGTACACATTCCAAATGAAATCAATATAAATGTTATTATTAATGTTTGAAAGTTGATTGTCTACTTGAATCTCTCTATTAAAGTGTGTGTGGCTCCGGATGGAGCCTGGTTATGGTATTTGTCGTGGTGGGTGGCAGAAGTGCTTACTTCTTCTCTGTCTTCTTTGGCAAAAGAACTGCCTGAATGTTTGGAAGAACACCTCCCTGTGCAATGGTTACGCCAGACAGAAGTTTGTTGAGTTCTTCGTCGTTGCGGATGGCCAACTGCAAGTGACGTGGGATGATACGGGTCTTCTTGTTGTCACGTGCGGCGTTACCGGCGAGCTCCAGAACTTCGGCAGCGAGGTATTCCATGACGGCTGCCAGGTAGACAGGAGCGCCAGCACCGACGCGTTCGGCGTAGTTGCCTTTACGCAGCAGACGGTGAATTCTGCCCACGGGGAACTGAAGTCCGGCCCTGCTGGAGCGAGACTTTGACTTGCCCTTCACTTTGCCTCCCTTGCCGCGTCCTGACATTGCTGCTGCTGTTGTGGGTTTGTGGTGTTTTATGCCGGCCCGCAGATCGAGCTTCGTGTTATATACCCCGCTCAGGATCAAGGGAGTCCGCCACTGACCAATCAGCGCGCTCCGCCACGCGACCCGCTCTGAGCTGAGTCGCGAGCGGGATATAAAAGGAAAGCTCGACTCGCGCAAAAGTTCATTATTGTATCGCAACGCCAGCCAGCACGAGCTTCATCATCATGCCACCCAAGGCATCTGGAAAGGCTGCCAAGAAGGCCGGAAAGGCCCAGAAGGCCATTGCCAAGGGCGATAAGAAAAAGAAGCGCAGGAGGAAGGAGAGCTACAGCATCTACATCTACAAAGTGCTGAAGCAGGTCCACCCCGACACTGGTATCTCTTCCAAAGCCATGTCGATCATGAACTCGTTCGTGAACGACATCTTCGAGCGCATCGCCGCCGAGGCTTCTCGCCTGGCCCACTACAACAAGCGTTCCACCATTACCAGTCGGGAGATCCAGACGGCTGTAAGGCTCCTGTTGCCCGGAGAACTGGCCAAGCACGCCGTCTCTGAGGGCACTAAGGCCGTCACCAAGTACACCTCCTCCAAGTAAACGGCTTACTTACTGCCCTGTGGTGGTGGCTTGGCCTCAAACCAACAAACTCGGCTCCATTGGAGCCACACTTTAATTTCTAAAGAGATTGTGAGTGTTAGACACCAATACTATTATAACAAAAACCTCTGTCACTGAAAGCAAATAGCTATAAAATGAGAATATTTATGAAACTGTCTGTGTGTGTTTCTCTCTCTCAGTCTCTGTCTGTCTGTCTGTCTCTGTCTCTGTCTCTGCATGTCTCTCTCTCTCTCTCTCTCTCTCTCTCTCTCTCTCTCTCTCTCTCTCTCTCTCTCTCTCTCTCTCTCTCTCAACACACATATAAACACTCGGTATCTTTTTTCTAGAGATTAGAGATTCATTGTTATGTTCCACATTAGGATTACTATGCAGGCCACCCTCTTAAGGTTTGAAAATGTCAAGAAAACGGTTAATTTAAAATGTCATCTCCTAACTTAACAGATTAAGCCAGAGGACCAAAAACAGAATAAAACAGGACAGGACAGTATGTCACTTATACAAGCTGCTTTTATTTCTAGTACAGTATGACAATTTTTTTTTTTTTTTTTTTTTGGAGGGGGGGGGGGGGGGGAGGATCCTTGGCAGTGCATAAGAATGAAAAGCGACGGCGTTTTGTTTGTAAGAGGACAGGTTGTACTACAAATGACTTGATTTATTGATATCACGTGTACAGTGTATGTATGACACCTAAATTATTGTATTTATTTATTTATTATATGTATAGATGAAGGTTAATTCATATGACTGATGCTAGGAATGTCTGAAATCTCCTTAGAAGGATATTTTGGCCCTGAGAAGGGCCGAGTTTGGTGTATACTAGGGTGGTCGTTTTAGCTTATGCACGCTCTCCACGGATACGGCGAGCAAGCTGAATGTCCTTTGGCATGATGGTGACACGCTTGGCGTGGATGGCACAGAGGTTAGTGTCCTCGAAGAGACCGACCAGGTAAGCCTCGGATGCCTCCTGTAAAGCCATGACGGCAGACGACTGGAAGCGAAGATCGGTCTTGAAGTCCTGGGCAATCTCGCGCACCAGACGCTGGAAGGGAAGTTTCCTGATGAGCAACTCTGTGCTCTTCTGGTAACGACGGATCTCACGCAGGGCGACCGTTCCGGGCCTGTAACGGTGAGGCTTCTTCACGCCCCCTGTGGCAGGAGCAGACTTGCGTGCTGCCTTGGTGGCCAGCTGCTTACGAGGAGCCTTGCCTCCCGTGGACTTGCGAGCAGTCTGCTTGGTGCGAGCCATGGTGAACAACTGTGGTTTGTGATGGCCGGATTAACGGATTAAAAAGTCCATAGAGCTGGCAAGCAGGGGATGGAAGAACGGGGCGAGGTTGCAGAAATCTTGAGCAAGGATCTGGAGATGAGGTGAAGAGGGGAGATGAAAGATCGGTGGCCCAACCACCGTGGATTTGAGCTTGATGAGATGAAAGTAGAATTGAGTGGGGTGTCATTTGCAATACACACAGAGGCCGGGAACGCAAGCAGCTGGCAGTGGAGGTTTGATGTCAGATGATGTTAAGTCAGTTCGTTAGGAGTCTTCTTTCTTGTTGATTTCACCAAACTTTGATCGTTGTTCTTTTTTTTGTTGGGCTTGTCGGTCTTGGTGGTCACGGTTCGTGTTGATGCTTGAAGGTGATCTTTCCTTGGGGGTGATGGTGTACCGACAGATACGTCCTCATCCGATTCATCAGATGAGTGAGGAGCAGGGGTGTTGACACGCTGGGGTAGATTTCTTGAAGGTTGGGTTCTTGAGGGTTGATGTCTTGAAGGTAGAGTTCTCGGAGGGTGTGTAACAGCGGTAGGTACTGCAGCAGAAGGTGCTGCATAGTCGGTACCCTCTATAGGGTCACACCAAGGGTCGATAGCAGCGAAATTCGCCACTAAGACGGGTGAAGGGACAGCAGCAGCTTGAGAAGCGTGTGGAGCAGGAGCTGACAGTATGTCAGAAAGCGTGGCTGCGTTCACAGTGATGTCATGGTTGGTAACGGGAACTGATGCAGAAGTGGGGGTCACATGAGGCAGAGTCTTGTGAGCTGTAGGTACCCGAACAGGATCTGAGGGCTGCATTGCAGTGGCGGAATCGTCGTCGTCGGATGTAGAGTCAGCATCCTCCTCTACAGGGTCAGTTGTTGGAGATGAACGCGGAGCGTTGAAAACTTCCTCAGGAACAATGAAGGTAGGGAGACCGTTCGCCTTGTACAGAATTTTCAGAAGCCTCACGAATTCTCGGGGGTTATTGCCAGCAGTAATTCTGGCTGTTGATATCAGAGCTTTTACTGTGCTCTGCCCAATTAGCTTTGTCTTTGGTTGGGCCGGTGGCGATGGCTGGCTCGACGAATCGCTGGTTGGCGTTTGGGAGCTGGCTCCCCATTGGCTGGTAGTAGCAGTGGGACGTCCTCCCGGGAGCTCCGGGAAGATGGCGGCTTGGGCGTTGAAACCTGTGATGGCCGGCGCCGAAAAATTTTTGCTTATATACGCCGTCTCGAGGCGCTTGCTCGAGCGCCATTGGCTGCTCGACTCGCCTACGTCACCCCGTTGCCCCTC
The DNA here is from genome assembly GCF_040958095.1 of Procambarus clarkii. Taxonomy (NCBI): domain Eukaryota; kingdom Metazoa; phylum Arthropoda; class Malacostraca; order Decapoda; family Cambaridae; genus Procambarus; species Procambarus clarkii. The sequence continues at coordinate 20,345 of NW_027190207.1, forward strand.
CCCTCCTTCCTCTGGCTGCAGCCAACAGGCAGCTCACCTCAAACACTATTATCGCTGATTTTGCTCTATTTTTTGGATTTGTGCAAAAGTCATTTCACAGAGACGTGAAACAGACGAGTAGGCAACTGCAGTTTTGAAAGCGTTGTGAGAAAGCCGTGTTTCTGCTCGAGTACAAGCATAAAGTAAGGACAGGCAGGAGTTAGGAGTTGCCATGCTACAAGTACGTCCGCTTGACGGGATATAGTCTGGGGAAATCGTGCCGAAATTTTTTTCACAGAGTACTTTGCTTTAAGAGGTCAGACCCCACCCTGATCCGGTGCATTAAACCGGTAAGAGACGGGAGACCTCTTAAGGAAAGTGCAACCCTCTAGATCAGGCTCTCCTGCACCCAGCACTGCCGGGTGGGTAAACATTAGGCAGCAACGATTAGAGCCATGATCTACCGAATCAAGGTACGATTCAGAGGGAACCAGACCCCTACTCGATCAGAGATATCGGATTTGATCACCACTACAACCAATGTTGCACCCCTGGACGTCGTACTCAACGATGATGGACTCCCTCAACTGCTGTTCAGCAGTGCCGAGGCCGTACAACGCCTCTTTAACCCCATTCACCTCACTGCTCTCGAGGAGGCGCACATGTTCCTCACCCCACCACGACACTACCTCGCAGCCAGGACTGTTTTCGTAAGGAGAGTGAGCTCCCTCATCTCCGAAAAAGCTACCACTGACGTCGCCACCAGCATAACCGAAGATAACCCTTCCTTGACTGCAGTCACCGTAAAATTCATCCCTGTGCAGGACAGCCACCTCTCCACTATGAAGGTCACCTTCACCTCGCCTGAGGAAGCTACCTCTGCTACCACCAACGGCTTCCGGTGCTTCGGCCTCGCTTGTACACCCCGACAAATAACAAGAGAACATTACTACCAGCTACGACAGTGTTTTAAGTGCTATAGTTATGAGCACTTCACTAAAAATTGCCCATCTCAGGACCAACGGTGCAGCAAGTGCGCCGAGAGTCACCACTTCAAACAATGCACCAGCGACTTCCTCAAATGCCTTCTCTGCCAAGGTCACCATACTGCCGTCTCTGCTGAGTGTCCACAAAGACGTCAAGAAATACAGAAGATGACCGAAGCCAGGCAAGCCAACACCACACGACGAGAACCGTCAACATTCAACGTGCAAGCCGCCAACTTTCCTCTGCTTCCGGGAGGGGGCGGAGCTTCTGCACAGACTGCATCCCATTGGGGCCCTGGGTCCCAGCCCGCCAACCAATCATCGACGCAGCAGCGACAGCCACAAGTTTACTCTGCTGAATCAACAAGCCAGCCCTCACCACACCAGATGCTGCTCCCTAACAGGAACCACAACGTCATAATGGGACTAATCCGCACTGCTGAAATGATTGCAGGCACGAACACCAAGGAATTTGTACGAATTCTGAACATTATGTACGCTGACAACGGTTTACCAACATTTACTGTTCGTGACGAGCTCTTCACAACAACAGCCTCAGCCAACACCAATGCTACGACTTCAGCAACAAATACCACTTCTGCTTCTAACATCAGCATCACCATCTCTTCAACTGCATTGGCAGATATCCTGTCTGCTGACGCCCACCCTGTGCAACCTGATACAGACTCTGCAACATCCTTGCACACTGCTACTACTCCAGACGAACCAGCTACTTCTCCAGTGGTACCTGAGACTGCACCAACTTCACCAGCTTCACCAGAAAATACACCAGCCGCACCTGAGACTACACCAGCTTCACAAGTACCTACACCTGATGCTTCTGAAAACCAACACTTGTTTTCCGATGATGACTCTACTGCCTCGATTGACGTTGAAGCACAATCACCATCTCCAGCAACACAGGAGTCTCCAAGAGTCTCCGCACTATATGATCAACGTGAACAACTTACACTTGGAACTCCCGAATACAGACGCCTCTCCAGCAAAATACTCAACACAAGGTATGCGGAATGCCTGCTGAATGATCCAAACTTAAAGTACACACTAAAGAACGAAGTAATCTTCGTTGAATGCGACGAAACCACATTGTCAAAGGACCTTTTCCCACCAGACTACGCCGATTACAAACATCAAATGATTACTCGAAGCAAGAAGAAAGAAGAAACACCAAATTGAAGAAGAAGAAGACACCACATGAAGAAAGATTGTTTCCACCTTGAATGCTGAAGCACTGCCACCGCCGCCTTCCAGACCCGCCTCCAAGCCTAGCCAGTTGTTGGGTTGTTTGCAGCATCGACTTATTGTCACGCAGCTGGGTTTAGCCCTGGCACTTTTTCTTCAACTTCAGCATTTCCTCTCACCGACTACTCTTCAGCTGTCCCCACTTCAAGGCTCGCCCCAATGGGCATCTTCTCCTGTATTATTCAGTTCAATTCAGTTCCGAAATTTTATTATTCACACAACTTCAACACCATGACTGGACGCGGCAAGGGAGGCAAGGGACTCGGAAAGGGTGGCGCCAAGCGTCATCGTAAGGTGCTACGTGACAACATCCAGGGCATCACCAAGCCCGCTATTCGTCGCTTAGCTCGTCGTGGCGGCGTGAAGCGTATTTCGGGTCTCATCTACGAAGAGACCCGTGGCGTCCTGAAGGTGTTCCTCGAGAACGTCATCCGTGATGCTGTAACCTACACGGAACACGCCAAGAGGAAGACCGTCACTGCCATGGACGTGGTGTACGCTCTGAAGCGCCAGGGTCGTACCCTCTACGGATTCGGCGGATAAGAGCTTGGCTAATCCATCGATTCCACCCACCACCACCTCAAAACAGGACCTAATTAGGTCCCTATACTTTTTTACTGAAGGGCTTAATAGACGATAACATAAATTGTTTTGATATCAGCTAGCACATTGGGTCTTATGAAATCTATTTTTTATCCTCGCATGCTTAAAGGGACTCTGATTGGGGAGGGAGGGGTGGGGGGGGGGGGGGAAGGTTTGTTCCGTTATATACTAGCAGAGCAGGATCATTGGTGGTGGGGGGGGGGTGAGGGAGAGAGAGAGAGAGAGAGAGAGATCTTTCCCAACTCTTCCTTTTTACATGAGTGAGCTACCCGTTTTATTCATTTTATCCTTCTCAGAGCTGTTTTGATAGTATCCAAATGATGGTAAATGAAAAGGGAGGACACGAATATCTACCCAGAATTCAGGACTGGCAATCGATATGCATGTTTGAGTGCGAATCTTTTTCTCTCTCAACTTAGGTATACGTTTATGTCGTACCTAAAAGCGAGAACCACACTATTGGGACAAGTATGCAAGGCCCAATTTTCCTAACAAGCACAGTTAATTTTGTTATTTTCGAACATTTCTTTCCAAATTGGTTTATCCAATTAACAGTATTATATTAAGATCATGAATTGCTGGGTTAGGTTAGGTTAGGTTAGCTTAGCTTAGGTTAGGTTAGGTTAGCTTAGCTTGGGTTAGCATAGGTTAGGTTTGATTACATTTCTATGTTAGATTTAACTCAAATTCAAAACAATTGCAGTCATTCGGCTTGTTAGTCAACTTGCCTCTAATAGGGGCAATTTGTCTAACAAGACTATTTAGTTTTGTGTGCATATATATATATATATATATATATATATATATATATATATATATATATATATATATATATATTATAGCTTCAAGACTCCGAACCAATATAGAAGCATCAAGAGGAAGTGCTTGTGTTATGGGCCAATAGGCCTTCTGCAGTTACTTCCATTCTTATGTTTTTATTCCCATTGGTTCGTGTTTTATCTTGTGTAAATGTCAATCACCTCACCCAAAACTTTGGTACCATATCACCTCACCCATGTATGTGTGTATATATATATATATATATATATATATATATATATATATATATATATATATATATATATATATATATATATATATATATAATATACAGAGTAAATCTACCCCAAAAGTAATGATTTATTTGTCTACAAAACTAAACTCTTTTTGGAATCATATGAGGCCCCTCCACTGAGGGGGGAGGCCTGGATGTTTATTGTCATGTGTATTCATGCTGCTTGCATGTCGTCGTTTATTTTGCCTTTGTTGTTTTCTTGACAGCTTTCTTTGCCTTGGGTGGTTTGGGAGATTTTGAAGCTCTCTTTATTTTGGGCTTTTTGTTCCCAACAACAAGCTGCTGCTGCTGCTTCTTTTTCAAGGCTGTAGGTGGTTTGTTGCTTGTGGCGGCTTTCTTGGGAGTTACCACGGCCTTCTTTGCTGCTGTAGATGGTTTCTTGGTTGTGGTGGCTTTCTTGGGAGTTAGAACGGCCCTCTTCTCTGCTACGGCCAGCTTGAATGATCCACTAGCTCCACTTCCCTTGGTCTGAACAAGAATGCCGTCAGCCACTGCTTTCTTGAGAAATCTTCGGATGTAAATGGCGATCTTGGCAGCCTCGACTTTGTTGTTGGCAACAACGTACTTCTTGATTGCTTGTAGAGACGAGCCCTTACGGTCTTTGAGTGCTGCGACCGCGGCTAGAACCATTTGACTAGTTTTCGGGTGAGCAACCTGGACGCGAGGTTTCCTGGTGGTGGCCACCACAGCAGCAGCAGCCGCAGCCTTCTTGGTAGGCTTTGCTTCTACCATGATGATGATGAGATAACCAAGGTGATGAGAGACGCTCAGACAGTCACGGGGGAATGATGCTGCCGCCGCTTGAGCCGAACCTATTTATGTGCCGGCACGGTACAGAAGCTGCAACCTGGCAACTCGTCCACCAATCACGACGGTTGGTTTTACGGCTCCGAAACCTGGATCCCATATCTTCTCTAAAATAGAAGCATTTGTTCATGTTCTTTGTAAAAGTATCATAAAGCAGGACAGATGAGACAAATATCATAAAAACTGAAGAGCAGATGAGCACACACATGTATGTATTACAAAAGAAAATCCACAAATTCATTAGAAATTGGCAGGGTAGGCTGAGGAAGTAGGTAGATGTAAAATGTCTGTAAATGGCGAAAGAACATAAACCCAAGACTGAATAAACGATGTTAAATATCCATGCCAAGGAGACAAAAATATGTTAGGATACAATTACCATTAAGACACCACAAGAAGGTCCGTATCCTGCCGTGATGACTAAAAAGAGTTGGTTATTAGCCACAATGTGTAGGCAGTCTCATGCCAACGGCCATACCACGTTGAGAACACCGCTTCTCGTCCGATCAGCGAAGTTAAGCAACGTTGGGTTTGGTTAGTACTTGGATGGGTGACCGCCTGGGAACACCAAATGCTGTTGGCAATAATGTTTTTTGTTTTGTTTTGTTTTGTTTCGTTTGTTTTTGTTTGAATGGCTGGCTCCACGGGAAATTCACGGAGTTGTGTGGAATAAGGCCTGGTAAAATGAATTAATATGTATGTCATGTTTAAAACAAACTCGCTTAATATAGTGTGTGAGGCTTTATACAAAAACAAACAACCAAAACAAAACATGTTGTATATATATATATATATATATATATATATATATATATATATATATATATATATATATATATATATATATATTATATATATATAGCTTAATCCGGGTTTGAACTCGCAACTCCAAGAATACGCATCACTTATATACACTTTACCACTGGACCACTGCAGGACACTTGATGCTGAGGTATCAATTTAATGACGTAAATGCCATTTCCACAAATAAATGATAATTTAAAAGTATTTGTATGTACAAATCTTTTCTGTTTAAAAGGCTACAATATCAGTTACTGATATAATTTGTGTTAATGTTTCTATACCCACAGGAAGGCATGTTTTTGCTTATATGTAAGGGGTACGGAGAAGGAATCCACAGACCATCATTCCCCTTCCCCCCCCCCCCCCCCCCCCCTCCCACCTACTACCACCACCACCACCACCACCACCACCACCACCACTACTCACCACCAATCACCACCAATCACCACCACCACCAATCACCACCAATCACCACCACCACACCTAACCGAAAACCCCCTAACACATCAACCCTCCCCCCAATCAACAGGCGAAATAATAACCCTCAAATGCCTGCCTGCCTGCCAGCCAGCCAATACTAACGGTCTTCTCAGAAAGAAAATCTCTTTGTATCTGTATTACTTGATGAAATGTATGATTCTAATAATGAAAATAAATTGTTATGTCGGTTGTATGAGCATAATGACCAATATGCACATGATATGAATGAATTAAATAGTGTAGTTTTAAGTAATTAGGTTGTAGACACATTAAGCGGATATGATATTTGACGCGTCCAGAACTGGTGATTTTTGGTTTAGTTTTAAATGCACCACCACCACCACCATTGCTTCCCCAGAGCCTAATTAAGGACCGGTAAAAGGAGTCAATATGTATGTCATCTATAAAACCAAAGAATGAATAAAAACACACACACACACACCTACATAATAGTACTAGGAAGATTGTATGGCATAAAAAAAAAAAAGTACTCCCATTGGGTCGTTTGAACTCGCGACTTCCAAAACACCAGCCACACACCTTACCACCCAGCCACCATAGAGTTGGTATAATTGTGCAACTTTAGTTATAAAACTAAAGTTCTTATTGTCTCAAATCTTATTGTCTGTTCTATGAAAAGGCATGATGTAAATTATGTATTTTTTGAATGATTGAATTGTAGGCACATTAAGCGGATTCGATATTTGATATATCCAGAAAAGGTGATTTCTGTTCAGTTTTAAAATGCATCACCGTTAACGCTAAAGGACTGGTAAAACGACTCGATGTTTGTCATTTTTAAAATAAACACTAAAACTAGGCCCTTAACATATATAATGTTTGAATATAAATTGAATGCATATAAATACAAAGTGGGAGTGGCTGGCTGGCTGGCTGGCTGGCTGCCTGCCTGCCTGCCTGCCTGCCTGCCTGCCTGGCTGGCTGGCTGGCTGGCTGGCTGGCTGGCTGGCTGGCTGGCTGGCTGGCTGGCTGGCTGGCTGGCTGGCTGCCCGCCCGCCCGCCCGCCCGCCCGCCCGCCCGCCCGCCTGCTTGCCTTGCCTTGCCTTGCCTTGCCTGTCCTGTCCTGTTATTGCCTTGCCTTGCCTTGCCTTGCCTTGCCTTGCCTTGCCTTGCCTTGCCTTGCCTTGCCCTGCCTTGCCTTGCCTTGCCCTGCCCTGCCTTGGCTGCAGCTGGCTGGCTGGCCGTAAATCAACTCTTAACAACACCACACCACACCACACCATCACTCATCACCCATCACCCACCACCGGCCCCAGTCTCCCAGCCTCTCTTATATACCCGAGCAGGCCCTTTAAATTATTTGAATTGTTGCACTTCGGCCAATGGCACGATCGCTGCTGCTCAAACATATTCTGGTTCACAAGTATTATAATATATTATATTATATTATATTATATATATATATATATATATATATATATATATATATATATATATATATATATATATATATTTATTCATGAAACACATTAAAACCTTGATCATTTATTCATTCATTACGTCTAGTGAAGAATTGCTTTTGTTCATTTGTATGATTAAAAATTGATAGAATATGAATTCCTCGCTTAAAGTAAAATATAAAATATATATTGGATTTATATGATTGGTTAATATTCCAAGTGATGCTGAATATCCCCTATAATTTTGTTTTGTTTGTTTGTTATGTACACATTCCAAATGAAATCAATATAAATGTTATTATTAATGTTTGAAAGTTGATTGTCTACTTGAATCTCTCTATTAAAGTGTGTGTGGCTCCGGATGGAGCCTGGTTATGGTATTTGTCGTGGTGGGTGGCAGAAGTGCTTACTTCTTCTCTGTCTTCTTTGGCAAAAGAACTGCCTGAATGTTTGGAAGAACACCTCCCTGTGCAATGGTTACGCCAGACAGAAGTTTGTTGAGTTCTTCGTCGTTGCGGATGGCCAACTGCAAGTGACGTGGGATGATACGGGTCTTCTTGTTGTCACGTGCGGCGTTACCGGCGAGCTCCAGAACTTCGGCAGCGAGGTATTCCATGACGGCTGCCAGGTAGACAGGAGCGCCAGCACCGACGCGTTCGGCGTAGTTGCCTTTACGCAGCAGACGGTGAATTCTGCCCACGGGGAACTGAAGTCCGGCCCTGCTGGAGCGAGACTTTGACTTGCCCTTCACTTTGCCTCCCTTGCCGCGTCCTGACATTGCTGCTGCTGTTGTGGGTTTGTGGTGTTTTATGCCGGATCGGATTGATGTCCATAGGGAATGGAAAGGATGGGGGAGGTAGAGGGATGGGGAGATGAAATTCAGGAAGAGGATGCGGGTGTAGAGAGAGAGGAGGTTTGAAAGTTCGGTGGCCTGTCCACCATGGGTTGACATTTTTGTATGTGTTGTTTGTTTGCGTATGTGTTATGTTGGGTTGTCAGTACATTGGCTGGGGGGCTAGTGTTTGTGACCTTGTTGGTGTCCTAAAGCACTAGAGCCGATGGAGTTGGCTGAAGGAGGCTAATCTTAGAAACATCAGGGTAGTTACACTTCTGCCGCCACGACAAATGGTTTTTTGGTTTTATATTTTTTTTGTAGGTGTTTTATTTATTTATATATTTTTTTTTTTTTTTTTTTTTTATTATTTTTTTTTTTTTTTTTTAATTTATTTATTTATTTTTTTATTTTTTTTATTATTTTTTATTTTTATTTTTTTATTTTGTTATTTTTTTTCTTTCTTTCTTTATTCTTCATTTGGTGTAGATTGGGTCCGGGATGGGCCACTCATCTGGATCGTCTGGCAGACCGCTTAGTATCTGAGGGCTTGGGAAGGCCTCATCATGGATATGTCTGATCACTTTTTGTTGGAGAGTGATTCTTCTGGTTCTGTGTGGTGGTTCGTGGATCTCGTAGTCGCTGGTGGTGTTTTCTGCTACGAAGGGATCTTCTGGGTCTGGGACATACATGTTCTTCATACGGTACAGCTGTCTTCTGGCCAGGTAGCTGAGCCTAATGTTCATTGGCTTCATGTTGAGCGTCTCATGGATCAGGTCAGTTCTTACCCTGTCCCTCAGAGTCAGGCCCTCTGCAAAGCGAAGTGCTTTGTTTTGTACTCGTTGAATCTTCAACATGTTGGATTTGTTGGTGAGGTTCAGGGGAACGTAGGGGTATTCCAAGCTAGGCCTTATGATCATTCTGTACAGGTGGAGCTTGATGTGGGATGGGGCTTGGTTGAAACGGAAGAGCCTCTCCAGTGAGCCCCGGGCCATCGCTGTCTTCTGGGATACGTACTGGGAGGAGTTGAGTAGCCTGTTGAAGTTGTAACCGAGCACTGTGTTGGAGTTTGAGATGGCTATGGGATCACCCCTGATTCTTATTCCCCCCTCATTTTCAATAGAGAAGGCCATACAGCCGACAGTGCTTAATTGGATCTTTTCTGGGTTAGTGGTGATCCTCCATTTCCTTTCCCAGTTAGCAGTCCTTGCTAGTTCTACGTTTGCCTTACGGGTTACAGTTGCATGCTTGGCCGCTTGGATGCTAGGGTTAGATGTTATTACGTGTGTTACGTCGTCCGCAAATTGTACGATAATGGTGTCCCTATACTCTGGTTGGGGTAGGTCATTTACAAAGATGTTGAAGAGAACCGGGCTCAAGCATGATCCTTGGGGGACTCCAGCTGTTGGGGTGAAGGCTGCGGCCTCTTTTGCCTTGAAGCTGGGGGTAACTTGCCTATTCTTAAGGAAATTTCTGCCGGCCCGCAGATCGAGCTTCGTGTTATATACCCCGCTCAGGATCAAGGGAGTCCGCCACTGACCAATCAGCGCGCTCCGCCACGCGACCCGCTCTGAGCTGAGTCGCGAGCGGGATATAAAAGGAAAGCTCGACTCGCGCAAAAGTTCATTATTGTATCGCAACGCCAGCCAGCACGAGCATCATCATCATGCCACCCAAGGCATCTGGAAAGGCTGCCAAGAAGGCCGGAAAGGCCCAGAAGGCCATTGCCAAGGGCGATAAGAAAAAGAAGCGCAGGAGGAAGGAGAGCTACAGCATCTACATCTACAAAGTGCTGAAGCAGGTCCACCCCGACACTGGTATCTCTTCCAAAGCCATGTCGATCATGAACTCGTTCGTGAACGACATCTTCGAGCGCATCGCCGCCGAGGCTTCTCGCCTGGCCCACTACAACAAGCGTTCCACCATTACCAGTCGGGAGATCCAGACGGCTGTAAGGCTCCTGTTGCCCGGAGAACTGGCCAAGCACGCCGTCTCTGAGGGCACTAAGGCCGTCACCAAGTACACCTCCTCCAAGTAAACGGCTTACTTACTGCCCTGTGGTGGTGGCTTGGCCTCAAACCAACAAACTCGGCTCCATTGGAGCCACACTTTAATTTCTAAAGAGATTGTGAGTGTTAGACACCAATACTATTATAACAAAAACCTCTGTCACTGAAAGCAAATAGCTATAAAATGAGAATATTTATGAAACTGTCTGTGTGTGTTTCTCTCTCTCAGTCTCTGTCTGTCTGTCTGTCTCTGTCTCTGTCTCTGCATGTCTCTCTCTCTCTCTCTCTCTCTCTCTCTCTCTCTCTCTCTCAACACACATATAAACACTCGGTATCTTTTTTCTAGAGATTAGAGATTCATTGTTATGTTCCACATTAGGATTACTATGCAGGCCACCCTCTTAAGGTTTGAAAATGTCAAGAAAACGGTTAATTTAAAATGTCATCTCCTAACTTAACAGATTAAGCCAGAGGACCAAAAACAGAATAAAACAGGACAGGACAGTATGTCACTTATACAAGCTGCTTTTATTTCTAGTACAGTATGACAATTTTTTTTTTTTTTTTTTTTTGGAGGGGGGGGGGGGGGGAGGATCCTTGGCAGTGCATAAGAATGAAAAGCGACGGCGTTTTGTTTGTAAGAGGACAGGTTGTACTACAAATGACTTGATTTATTGATATCACGTGTACAGTGTATGTATGACACCTAAATTATTGTATTTATTTATTTATTATATGTATAGATGAAGGTTAATTCATATGACTGATGCTAGGAATGTCTGAAATCTCCTTAGAAGGATATTTTGGCCCTGAGAAGGGCCGAGTTTGGTGTATACTAGGGTGGTCGTTTTAGCTTATGCACGCTCTCCACGGATACGGCGAGCAAGCTGAATGTCCTTTGGCATGATGGTGACACGCTTGGCGTGGATGGCACAGAGGTTAGTGTCCTCGAAGAGACCGACCAGGTAAGCCTCGGATGCCTCCTGTAAAGCCATGACGGCAGACGACTGGAAGCGAAGATCGGTCTTGAAGTCCTGGGCAATCTCGCGCACCAGACGCTGGAAGGGAAGTTTCCTGATGAGCAACTCTGTGCTCTTCTGGTAACGACGGATCTCACGCAGGGCGACCGTTCCGGGCCTGTAACGGTGAGGCTTCTTCACGCCCCCTGTGGCAGGAGCAGACTTGCGTGCTGCCTTGGTGGCCAGCTGCTTACGAGGAGCCTTGCCTCCCGTGGACTTGCGAGCAGTCTGCTTGGTGCGAGCCATGGTGAACAACTGTGGTTTGTGATGGCCGGCGCCGAAAAATTTTTGCTTATATACGCCGTCTCGAGGCGCTTGCTCGAGCGCCATTGGCTGCTCGACTCGCCTACGTCACCCCGTTGCCCCTCCCCTCCTTCCTCTGGCTGCAGCCAACAGGCAGCTCACCTCAAACACTATTATCGCTGATTTTGCTCTATTTTTTGGATTTGTGCAAAAGTCATTTCACAGAGACGTGAAACAGACGAGTAGGCAACTGCAGTTTTGAAAGCGTTGTGAGAAAGCCGTGTTTCTGCTCGAGTACAAGCATAAAGTAAGGACAGGCAGGAGTTAGGAGTTGCCATGCTACAAGTACGTCCGCTTGACGGGATATAGTCTGGGGAAATCGTGCCGAAATTCATCATCTTTTCATTGGCAACGGAAGCAGCAGCACGTCGCGCTCGCAGTGAGATCTAGGCGATACGCTGTTTGAGCGCCCCCGCACCTGCAACCACCTGCCTCTGCATTATTGCAGTTACATGGGACCACCGTTTTGAGGCATCTGACATCACAACCACCACAGTGATCCAACAGCATCGATTTAACAACAGCCAGAGATGCAGAGCGCTAGTAGCACCTGTTGCTAACTTGCAAGGTCAGGGCCGCTTGGTCGGCCCAGACGAGCATACTCTCGTGGTAACCCTACCTGGGGCCACATCCTTATCACAGCCATCTTACATCCAAGGCAACACCCAGGCAAACTGGCACACACCTCTTTTTCAGGCAACGACGGCTCTTCCTCTCGGCGTGTTCACGATTATGTTACAGCTTTATCAGTGATATAGCGTGCAAAGATACATTACCCTAGTGGGCCAACCCGTACTGCCACCCTGAATAAAACCAGGGACAGCTGGATGGCCTAACTTACGTAATGTGTATTGCCGTGTATAGCACTCTTTCTCTCCTCTGCTAAACATTTCTTCCTCTTCAGGCCGGGACCTACCCCCTGTGCGGTGAAAGTGCAGTGGGGTATTCGTCCTTTCCTCCCAGGTGGGGTCACAGCACGTGCTTGCGCCCTGTGTCTCCCTGCCTGGCTTGTTTGCTATGCCGATCCACTGCTAGAACCTCGTGATAGTGCGAGTCAACTAGCAGTGGGGGTTGCCCTTGAGTAACACCTTCAGGACTCACGAATACTTTGTATTTGTGCCGAACCGGGTTCAATTAGCCTGCTAAGAACCCGGAATTACGCCTCTGACAACCGAGCTCCAACCCACAGCTCACGAGCCTAAGATCCACAGCTCCACGGAGATCGCAGCTACCCAGCTGAGTCAACCCACACCACATCCTCCACCAGACCACTACCTCACCTAAAATGCACTGCCTTCGCCTCCTCTCTGCTCTTGATCCCCCCCTTGACCCTGACGGAATAGGACAAAAAATCTACATGATCACCCAGACTCCTTACACCTCCATCACCCCCATTGACAAAGGAATAAAGCTCTTTCTACCCTCTGAATCTGACCTCTATGCTTGCCTCACCCCCAAAGCCCGAACAGGACTACAGACACTTGGACTCACCCCTGCACTGACACTGGAACAGAAACATAATTGCACTGCTGTTGCCTTCAACGTAGACACCACCCTCCTCTCCACGATTACAACTTTAGACAAACAACGTACTGCCGACATCGGAAAAGCCAACAACATCATCATAGAAGATCTCTTCCACCCACCAAACACAAAGATCCTCAGAATCCGATGCTCCTCCCCCACTGAAGCTGAATCCCTCCTCACACATGGCTTTAAAGCAGACCACATTTCCATCCCACATTATAACTTCAAGATGAGCACATACCAATCCATTACACAATGCTTCAGGTGCTATGGATTCAACCATACCACCAGGCAATGCAAGGAAAAGGAACAAGCCTGCTCCTTGTGCGCCAACAAAGGTCATTTCTGGAAAGATTGCACAGAAGGTTCACGTTGCTGTATAAACTGTGGTGAAAACCATCCTGCCACCCACCACAATTGCAAAATCAGGGTGCAACTCATCAAGGCAATGAAGAATAAGACCCAAAACACACTACCCCAATATCAGGCCCAGACAGCACGCCAGCTCTATCCCCAAAACCTCACTAACCAGCTTCACCGCCCCAACACACTTCCCCAAAACGCTCAAACAATACCCATCAACCCTCAAGGTAGAGGTGCCCTGCTCCCCACCCCCCCAGGTTTCCCACCTCTCCAAACCCACACCACCAGTGGACACCATCTCGCAAACCACCATACTCAGGCCCCCCCTCCCCCCCCTCACCCACCAACAGACGACACCCCGAGAATAGTGGCAGCTATCATAATAGCGCAGATATCAGCACAAGGAGACACGAGGAAGGCAATTTCCAACATCCAACAAATCCTACTAGCAAACAACCTCCCTCCAATAGTCATCCCTCCCAGCTTGGCGTCACAACCAGTACAACCCCTAACACCTCCCCCCATCACCCCACAAGCACTTACACCACCACCACCACCCCTTATTACTCCCCAGACACAAAACCCAGGATCACCCCCACCCCCTATCACACTCCAGGCATCAAACCCAGTACCACCCCCACCCCTCATCTCCTCCCAGACAAAAAACCCAGCACCACCCCCACCCCCTTCCCCACCCCCTATCACAACCCAGGCAACAAACCCAGTACAACCCCCACCTCTCATCACCTCCCAGACAGAAAACCCAGCACCACCCCTACTCTCTTCCCCACCCCCCATCACCCCCCAGACATCAAACCCAGTACCACCCCTACTCTCGCCCCCACCCCTCACCACCTCACAGACAACAAACCCAACACCACCCCCTCCCACCATCACCCCCCAAGCACCAAACCCAGAACAATCTACACCCTCCCCTGACACCCAGGCCTCTAACTGCTTCTCACAGACCATGCTCCCCATGACAGCTACCCCTCTTCAGTCAAAAAGATCAAGCCCACCAAAACACAAAACAACTCTCCAAATGAAAAGAACAAACTCACCAAAACAAAACAAAAAATTTCTGCATGCAAGACGAACAACCCCAAAACACAAGAAAACCGACCCATCAATAAAAAGGACATCAGATACCAAGAAACATGTAACCTCCCTCACCTCAGCCCACACGCCCAACACGTCTACTCACCTCACGCCCAACACGCTAGCCAACCTCACGCCCCTAACCCAATACCACACAGGTACAAAGCCCAAAATCCCACAAAATTTGCCCCAAAACGTGTCTTTCTCAGCCAAGAGGACTAACACCTCCCCAGACCACTCCCTCACCCCTACACCAAAACTTCCTAAATTCATACCAGAAACCATGCAAAACGGACGCCATACATATCTCCTACCCAAATCTATAATTACCAAATCTGTCTACACAACGAATCAATCCACAAAGGAGAACCCCTCCGGTTCAAATGCCACAAACACTCCCCCAACAAGTCAGTAAATATGAAAATCACACAATTTAACGTTAGAGCATATTACAACATCAGACACCTAATTGCTAACTTTGTGGAGAATGAAAGACCGGATGTGCTGCTACTAAACAGCACATGCGTGACGAACTCTCACAAAATTAGACATTTTGGCTTCACAACATACCAATCTCCTGATGAAGCTTACGAAGGGATTGCTATTCTAATAAAGAACACCTATAAACATGACCTCCTCACTACCAACTGGCAACACAAACACTTCCTAGCAGTTCGCATTCACACTCAACACGGGCAGATGATCATTGGTACCACATACATTCGTCCAAACTTGGGTCTCCCCCTCCAGGACCTAAACATTCTCTTCAACCACACACACATACCAGTCTTCCTCCTAGCAGACTTAAATGCAAAACACCAAACATTCAACCATCGCCAACACAACATGCACGGTCAACAACTACACCAACTCCACCAAAACAAACACCTCACCTTCCTTGGCCCTGACTTCCAAACAACCTACACACACAATGGAACTGGGAGACCAGATCTAATCCTCACCAACAGAGCAGGCACCCACCTACAACACTACATCACACCCGGACCCCTCACTGGCTCAGATCACATACCCATATCACTCACACTCTCCAGCAACCCCATACTCATCCCAGCCACCCCACAATATGACTATCAAAATGCAGACTGGGAAGCCTTCAAACAACACCTAACTGCCAGCACACAGCCCTACAACTTCCAAGACAAACCACACACAGACATAGATTCCCAAGTCCTCACCATCCAGAATAACATCATACAAGCAGCTGATGCTACCATTCCAAAAACAACCCACAAAACCAGATACTCCTTTTTTCCTTCGATCAGAACAAAAAGGCTACTCTCCTGCTATCACAACAGATTCACCCACAACCTTCACAGATACAATCAAGTAAACACAGACCTCACAATACTCAAAAACCACATACTCAACAGCCTTGACCAAGACCATGCTAACCACTGGGAGAAACTCATACATAAAGCTGAAATACAAAGAAAAACAACTCCACAACAATTCTGGAACTTCATAAAGAGGATCAGAGGAAACTCCTCCTCTTCTGCCTTTACATACATCACTCACAACAATCAAAACTACACCGATCCCTCAGAAGTAATAGGCATATTCAAACAACACTGGCAGGACATCTTCAATCCCCACCCCCCACAGCCAACAGCAATACAAAACATAAACAGAGTAGAAACATGGATACGACACAACCCTCATGCCATCACACACTACCCTACCATTGACCTCACGACACTAGACGACTTAGAAAGTGACCTCACAGAATCAATACTACCTGAAGAAGTTAAACTCATGCTCAAGAACACCAGACGTAAAGCCCCAGGAGCCTCTGGCATTGGCCAAGCTCTCCTCAAGCAACTTCCAGACCCCCTAATCTTAGCACTCACAGAAGTCTACAACGCCTCACTAGCATCAGGATATTTCCCAAGCCCATTCAAAGAAGCCACAGCAATCCTCATTCCAAAACCCCAAAAATCCCCGACAGACCCTAAGAACTACAGACCGATCAGCTTACTAGAGACATTAGGAAAAGTATACGAAAAACTCATTAATCATAAACTCAGGAATCACCTAGAACACAAAAACATATTGACAGACAAACAATTTGGCTTCAGACAACACCGCTCAACACAAGACGCACTGAACATAATAACAAACTACCTCTCCATAAATAAACACCAAAGGGCCAAGACGGCCCTCATTGCAAAGGACGTCGAAAAAGCTTTTGACACTGTATGGCACGACGGCCTACGTTACAAACTCTGCACTATGTTTCAACTATCTGATAACATGCAGAGGCTACTTTGCAGCTTTCTAACAAATAGAAAGATGCAGATCAAGTTCCTCAGCAAGCTGTCAGGTTATTTCAACCTAAATGCAGGTGTCCCTCAGGGCTCAGTTCTTTCACCAACCTTATACATACTCTATATAAACGACATCCCTGACCCAGTATACTGGACATCAATGACCCTTTGCTACGCTGACGACGTAACCCAACTGATCACAGACTATACGATTAACGCCCTCACACGGAAAGCACAACAAGAAATAGACAAAGTCACCCTTTGGGAACACGACTGGCGAATAAAAACAAACCCCAACAAGTCAAAAATAACTTACTTTTTCTACAACAAACGACGTAACCCTGACCCAGTAAAACTCTACTCTCAATCACCAGATGCAACCCAGATCCCAAGAGTCAACAAAACCACAGTACTTGGACTCACACTAGACTTTAACCTTCGCTTTCACACACACATAACACCCAAGAAAGCTATAGCCTCAAACGCCCTATCAAAACTCTACCCACTCAAACATGCCTCCCAAGCCACCAAGCTGTACTTATACAAAACACTTATTCTCCCACTCCTAACATATGCACCGATCCCACTCACACTTGCAGCACCAACAAATAGGAAGAAACTCCAGCGTACCCAGAACAGGGCTCTGAGATGGGTGTTCGATACCCATTGGCAGGACTTCACCACCAGTGAGGCCCTGCATGAGAGGGCGAACATCCCACCTCTGAACATAACCTGGGATACTATGGGGAAGAAACAGATTGACAGAATTCTCACCTATCATGACAACTACGACACGTTCCTCAGAAACGTCCTAAGCAGACCCAGACATACGCACAACCTCTTTAACCTGATCGACGATCCACCTCCTGCTCCGTCCTTTACATAACCCCTCTCCTATAATATCACTACTCAAATCACCAAACTTCCAACCATAACCTCCTAACTCTTCTCCTCCCTCTTTAGGGGGGGACCAACTAGCTCCCGTTTTCTGGTGCCTTGGGTGGGCCACGATGCTGATTATCAGATCAAAGACCACATCTGGTGTGAGCCTCCAGGGCACACCCAGCTGAGGGCTGCTGTCTCCGTGGGTGCTCAGAAAAGACGAATTGTTGTCACAGATCCGATTCCTTGCCTTCACTGCCTAGTCTGGTCATAACGATTTCAATGCCATGCAGCTGGGTCTAGCCCTGGCACTTTACCTCATACTAAAAACCCTTCCTCTCACCCCCACTAATTCTTCCCCTATCCCCACTTCCACGCTCACCCATTAGGGTATCTTGACCTATATTTAATTCATTCATTCATTCCGAAATTTTACATCTTTTCATTGGCAACGGAAGCAGCAGCACGTCGCGCTCGCAGTGAGATCTAGGCGATACGCTGTTTGAGCGCCCCCGCACCTGCAACCACCTGCCTCTGCATTATTGCAGTTACATGGGACCACCGTTTTGAGGCATCTGACATCACAACCACCACAGTGATCCAACAGCATCGATTTAACAACAGCCAGAGATGCAGAGCGCTAGTAGCACCTGTTGCTAACTTGCAAGGTCAGGGCCGCTTGGTCGGCCCAGACGAGCATACTCTCGTGGTAACCCTACCTGGGGCCACATCCTTATCACAGCCATCTTCCATCCAAGGCAACACCCAGGCAAACTGGCACACACCTCTTTTTCAGGCAACGACGGCTCTTCCTCTCGGCGTGTTCACGGTTTATGTTACAGCTCTATCAGTGATATAACGTGCAAAGATACATTACCCTAGTGGGCCAACCCGTACTGCCACCCTGAATAAAACCAGGGACAGCTGGATGGCCTAACTTACGTAATGTGTATTGCCGTGTATAGCACTCTTTCTCTCCTCTGCTAAACATTTCTTCCTCTTCAGGCCGGGACCTACCCCCTGTGCGGTGAAAGTGCAGTGGGGTATTCGTCCTTTCCTCCCAGGTGGGGTCACAGCACGTGCTTGCGCCCTGTGTCTCCCTGCCTGGCTTGTTTGCTATGCCGATCCACTGCTAGAACCTCGTGATAGTGCGAGTCAACTAGCAGTGGGGGTTGCCCTTGAGTAACACCTTCAGGACTCACGAATACTTTGTATTTGTGCCGAACCGGGTTCAATTAGCCTGCTAGGAACCCGGAATTACGCCTCTGACAACCGAGCTCCAACCCACAGCTCACGAGCACACTGACCCCCCCACTGAGCTAATGGAATCGCAGTGATTGGCACAAGACACGGGACTGTCAGTAGACAGTGAGTCACAATGGCTCACTGTCTACGGATGACCTACACTGGGAATACACCCATAGACACAGTTGACTGCATCACTACCTTTTACAATGCCACTGGCACACCAGCCACTAACCATATAAAACATGCCAACACAAACACCATCAAATTTCTCATTGCCTCTGAAGACGACCTTTTTGCCTGTTTCAAGGAACCTACTTTCAGAAAACTCACACAAGCTTCACTTACTCCTGTTCTCACTATTGAACAAAAAACTAAATGCTCTGTACTTGTAAGAAATGTCGACAGCTCTGTCCTTTCAGCACCTACTACTATCAATCTCTCTCAAGACATCTCTCACAGGAATGCTATTACTGTAATGGAGATATACCCAGTGCCCAATACAAAACACCTCAAGATCCAATGTTCCTCCCCTACAGAAGCTCAAAAACTCTTGCACCATGGAATTAAAATCCTCCACACCAGCACTCCTCCCTATCTCATTAGTCCAGTTGACTATCTTCCTTTGCTGCAATGCTTTAAATGCTACAAATACAGTCATGAAACCCGGAAATGTAAAAGCCCACAAATTTGTTCAAAATGTTCTGTAGAAGGCCATTTTTACACTCAGTGCTCTGCCAACACTTTAAAATGCATCAATTGCCAAGGAGGTCATTCAGCAGTTGACAAATCTTGCCCTTTGAGAAAGCAAACCCTAAAATCTCTTCGCAATAACCAACCTCGCACTCAAGCACACCCTCATTCCTCTTCTTCAACCTCCCATAACCTATCTCATCACCAAACAGCATCAGCCACCTCAATGTCCTATGCCAGTGTCCTTAATGCTTCACCTCACCAGCAACATCATCATAATACTGCACAACAAACTCAGTCCTCTCCACCTCTCTTCCCTCACCCACCACCTCCACCTTATTCTCCTCTTCAGAACCTTGCATATGAACGAGTCACTGCCTGTGTACAAGCTGCTTACTTGAAGGCCAAGGACGATGGCCGTGACTTTGCTGACTATCTTCCAATCTTTCTCACTCATAACGGCCTTCCTAGTATCTCTGTTCCTCCTACTCAACTATTGCGCTCTGCTCCATTCTCGCCTACAGTCCTCACTCCACAAAACACCATGACTTCAGCTGAAGAAAATACTACAGTTCCCCCACAATCTCCTACCAACCCACTCCTGACTGCTACAGAAAACGGTACCACTGACCAAACAGCACATCCTGGACTATCCCAAACTGAAGCATCCATGTCAAAGGCACTTTCAACCCCTTCTCCCAACATTGTCCTCTCCACTTCCAATCTGACTACTAACACTACAACCTCTGATACCTCTCACCCGGTCCCTGTCAACAAGCCTTCTGTCTCCCTCCATTCCCCAACAACTTCAGTCATTTCTTCTGTAACTCATCTTGTCTCGTCCCGAGCCCGTTCAGCAACCCGTTGTCTTACTCCCACCTCCCGCTGTAAATATCCTACAATTCCTACCACCATCCTCCAAGATGCACCCTCCTCAATAACTGCCCAACTCATTGAATCACGCAACCCTCATGCTCTTGTACATGCACAAAACCCCACCAGCACCCCATCAAAACCTAAAAATTCATAAAGATCATACAGTTTAATGTGCGGGCATATTTCAACATTAGACACATGGTGTCAGATTTTATTGAGATCGAGAGACCTGATGTGCTATTATTAAATAGCACATACATCACGAACTCATATAAAATCAAACATTATGGCTACACCTCTTACCAGTCACCAGATGAAGCACATGAAGGAGTTGCAATACTCATCCGTTCTTCATACAAACACGAACTCTTACACACTCATTGGCTTCACAAACATTTCCTAGCCATTAAAGTTCATACACAAATGGGGTCTCTCATCATCTGCACAACCTACACCCGTCCTAACACCGACATTCCCATGCAAGATTTCATAACTCTCTTCAACAACTCTCACTTGCCTGTTTTTCTGCTTGCAGACCTCAATGCACAACACCCTACATTCCACCACAATACCACAAATCAGCATGGCAGACAGCTTCACCAAATATACACCCAAAAACATCTATTCTTTCTTGGCCCTGATTTCCCCACTTGTTTCACACATACAGGTTCTGGCCGGCCTGATCTCATATTCACCAACAGACACGGCAGCAACTTGCAACACTTCATTTCACCAGGGCCCATTACGGGCTCTGATCATATTCCCTTAATTCTCACAGTCTCCACAAATCCTATTCTCATCCCCAGCACTCCTCAATTCTCATACCATAGGGCAAACTGGGACATGTTCAAACAACACATTGATGACACTGATCTCACTTATGAATACAATGACAAACATCACACTGACATCGACACACAAGCACGCAACATACAAGACACCATCATTCATGCAGCAAACATCTCCATTCCTAAAACAGCACACAAACCACATTTCACTTTCACCCCCTCCATTCGCTCCAAACGCCTCTTAGCTTGCTATCACACTAGATTCTTACAAAACATACATCGTCATGGACAAATACTATGGGACCTAACAGCATTAAAAAACCATATCCTTAACAGCCTAGATGAAGATCACACAAAACATTGGAAACACCTTATAGAACAAGCAGAACAATACAGAAAACTGACACCTCAAGAATTCTGGAAACGAATCAAACGATTACAAGGATCAACTCACACACCGTTTAAATACCTTCTACATAATAACAACAAAATCACTGATCCTGAAGCAGTTCTCAACATTTTTAAACACCACTGGGAACAAATCTTTCACCCTCATCCTCCTGAACCATTTGCACGCCCCAACATTGAAATAGTCGAAGACTGGATACACCAAAATAGACAAGCAACTACACCAGACGACCTCATTCACCTTGAAAATCTCAATTCAAACACTGAACTACAGACTCCCCTAACTCTAGCTGATGTCAAGACAGCTCTCATGGGCACTCGTCGTAGAGCCCCTGGTGCGTCTGGCATTGGACATATCCTTCTTAGACAACTCCCTGCTTCTATCATTACTGCTATCACTAACCTATTCAACGCCTCCCTTGCCTCTGGGTACTTTCCACTCAACTTTAAGTCTGCCACAGCCGTTCTTATTCCAAAACCTGGGAAACCCCACACTGACCCAAAGAACTATAGACCCATCAGCCTTCTAGAGACACTTGGCAAAGTCTTTGAAAGGCTGATCAACCAGAGACTTAGAACGCACCTTGAACACAATGACTTACTCACTAACAAACAGTTTGGATTTCGGCCTCACCGGTCCACTCACGACGCCTTAAACATCATGACTAACTACCTCAGTATCAATCAGCACCAAAGACTTAAGACTGCACTCATCACTAAGGACGTTGAGAAGGCCTTTGACACTGTTTGGCATGACGGCTTAAAATTCAAACTATGCAACAACTTTAATCTTCCTCTCATCACCACCAAACTTCTTTCGAACTACTTAGACAATAGGACAATGAGAATTAAGTTCCTCCAACAACACTCTGACTACTTCAACTTAAACGCCGGTGTTCCCCAAGGTTCTGTTCTTGCCCCAACACTCTACATCCTATACATAAACGACATTCCTGACCCTGTTCATCACACTTCATTAACCATATGTTATGCTGATGATGTCTCTCACCTTGTCACCAGCAACACCATTGATACACTAACAAACAGAGCACAAACAGAACTTGATGTTGTCACTGAGTGGGAGTACAAATGGCGTATAAAAACCAACTCCAGCAAATCTAAAATCACCTACTTTATCTGTAAAAGAACTATTCGCCCAATTCCTCTCAAACTCTATTCATACACTCAAAATCCTACTTACATCTCTGTATCTCCCTCCTCCACAGTCCTGGGACTCACATTTGATCGACAACTACTCTTTCACACACACATAACACAGAAACATGCAATAGCTCTTCAAGCCATGAAGAAACTATACAGACTTAGATTTGCAAAACCTGACACAAAAATGCACCTTTACAAAGCACTTATTAGACCTCTCCTAACATACGCTCCACTAGCTCTTTCTCTATCTGCACGCACTAACAAAATAAAACTTCAAAGAATACAGAATAGAGCACTAAGATGGGTACTCAACACCCGATGGCAAGAGTTAAATACCAGTCAAAGTCTCCATGAAAGTACTAACATTCCTGCCCTAAATACCTACTGGAAAACTCTATCAGACAAACAAATCGATAGACTACTCACTCATCATGAACAACACATTGATTTTCTCCTACACACTCTCAGACTACCACGAAACAATCATGACCTCTTCTCTACCATCCATGATCCTCTTCCTAACTCTGTATTTCGTTAAACTTTAGCTCTCAACACCCAGCATCCACTATCATTACATATTCAGCTCTCAACAACCAGCACAAACAATCCGTAAAAAAGTTCAGCCCTGACGCTCTTGAGCCAATCACTGTGATGTTGTGAGTTTGTGATGTCCCGATGTTGTCACTGAAAACACCCGACTGAGTCCCTGCCTCGAAAGCCGCAACCTAACGACACGCAGCTGGGTTTAGCCCTGGCACTTTTTCTCTTACAAATCTTTTTCCTCTCACCCCCCCTTATCTTCTTCTGTCCCCACTTCCAAACTCGCCCCCATGGGCATCTTCTCCTGTATTATTCTGATTCTGATTCCGAAATTTTATTATTCACACAACTTCAACACCATGACTGGACGCGGCAAGGGAGGCAAGGGACTCGGAAAGGGTGGCGCCAAGCGTCATCGTAAGGTGCTACGTGACAACATCCAGGGCATCACCAAGCCCGCTATTCGTCGCTTAGCTCGTCGTGGCGGCGTGAAGCGTATTTCGGGTCTCATCTACGAAGAGACCCGTGGCGTCCTGAAGGTGTTCCTCGAGAACGTCATCCGTGATGCTGTAACCTACACGGAACACGCCAAGAGGAAGACCGTCACTGCCATGGACGTGGTGTACGCTCTGAAGCGCCAGGGTCGTACCCTCTACGGATTCGGCGGATAAGAGCTTGGCTAATCCATCGATTCCACCCACCACCACCTCAAAACGGGACCTAATTAGGTCCCTATACTTTTTTACTGAAGGGCTTAATAGACGATAACATAAATTGTTTTGATATCAGCTAGCACATTGGGTCTTATGAAATCTATTTTTTATCCTCGCATGCTTAAAGGGACTCTGATTGGGGAGGGAGGGGTGGGGGGGGGGGGAAGGTTTGTTCCGTTATATACTAGCAGAGCAGGATCATTGGTGGTGGGGGGGGGGGGTGAGGGAGAGAGAGAGAGAGAGAGAGAGAGATCTTTCCCAACTCTTCCTTTTTACATGAGTGAGCTACCCGTTTTATTCATTTTATCCTTCTCAGAGCTGTTTTGATAGTATCCAAATGATGGTAAATGAAAAGGGAGGACACGAATATCTACCCAGAATTCAGGACTGGCAATCGATATGCATGTTTGAGTGCGAATCTTTTTCTCTCTCAACTTAGGTATACGTTTATGTCGTACCTAAAAGCGAGAACCACACTATTGGGACAAGTATGCAAGGCCCAATTTTCCTAACAAGCACAGTTAATTTTGTTATTTTCGAACATTTCTTTCCAAATTGGTTTATCCAATTAACAGTATTATATTAAGATCATGAATTGCTGGGTTAGGTTAGGTTAGGTTAGCTTAGCTTAGGTTAGGTTAGGTTAGCTTAGCTTGGGTTAGCATAGGTTAGGTTTGATTACATTTCTATGTTAGATTTAACTCAAATTCAAAACAATTGCAGTCATTCGGCTTGTTAGTCAACTTGCCTCTAATAGGGGCAATTTGTCTAACAAGACTATTTAGTTTTGTGTGCATATATATATATATATATATATATATATATATATATATATATATATATTGTGACGGTAACGCGTTGGTGTTCGGCTGTTTAAGGCTAGGGGTATGGCCTCGTCACATAGTTATAAAAAAAAATAGAAAAACTGGAACTTCGTCTGTGGTAAGGTAAGGAGAAGACACACAAAACACAAGTAAAACTTTAACAATGAAATTTTAATTACGTTAAATAAATCAAAACATGAAAATAATGCACAAACAAATATGTATAATAAAATCAATGAATCAAAATAATAAGAATACTTAAATGACACAATGAAAAGTTACGTTAAGGCAAAATAAGAAGTGCAACACAAAAGTTAAGTGGGAGGTGCTGGAATATTGGCTTAAAGCCACCACCTCTCTCAGTACACGCTAACGTCTAGCTGGGAGGAGTGCTGGCTACGAAAGCACGGAACATTCTGAGGACTGATGTTGGGGCGACCCCAGACATCAGGTAGTATTGGGGGCGAGTGCAGGTGCAGCCAGACCGGCGACCAATCAGCGGAGCCGTAGCGATCAACGGGTAGTTTGGTGGTTGGAGTTCGAACAGGTGGCTGGTTGCATACGTTTCTGCTCACCCTGGCAAGCCTTGCTCGTGCTGGTGTTGTTGTCGTTGTTGGACATTTCTTCCATAGTCTTTTTATATAATTGTGAAGACGTAATTTTGGAGGGAAGAGCAGGCTCAATCTCTTGAAGGAGATTATCGTCACAACTCTCCCCCGAAGCCTGCGGTTCTGGAAGAAGTACGTCGTTATGTGGTGGAGTATTAGATGGAGTTGCTTCTACTTCATAAACTCTGGAGAGGGCATCGGCTATGGTGTTGTCAGAACCCTTGATATAGCGGATCTCCAGGTTGAAGTCTTGTAAATACAGAGCCCATCGTAGAAGACGCTGGTTGGTGAATTGGGCTTGATGTAGGAAGCGGAGAGGGTTGTGGTCTGAGAAGATGGTGGTAGACCTGGCGCCTTGTAGGTACGGAGCGAAGTGTTGGAGGTTCAGGACGATGGATAGTAGCTCCTTTTCAATAGTGCTGTAGTTCCTCTGGTGTGGTTTCAGTTTGTAGCTGTAGTAGCTGACAGGTAGAACCTCCTCGCCTCGTAGTTGCATCAGGACACCACCAACGCCGGTACCACTGGCGTCGACATGAAGGACGAAAGGCTTGGTGATATCTGGAGAGGCGAGAATGGGGTTAGAACAGAGGAGGAATTTGAGTTGTTCGAAAGCAACGGTTTGCTGCATGGTCCAATTATACCGTTGCTTGGGACTGGTTAATAGAATTAGAGGTGTGGCGACTGTACTGAAATTCCTCACAAACCTACGGTAGTAAGAGGCAAGACCAAGGAAGCGCAGGAGCTGCTTCCTGGTGGTAGGCTGTGGATACTGTAGGATGGCTTGAGTGTGTGAGTCTAACGGAGCTATGCTGCCACTCCCAATAACATGACCCAGATAACGCACTTTACCTTTCGCGAAAGTGGACTTGCCCAGGTTGATGGTGAGGCCGGCTGTCAGGAGCTTGGAGAACAGACGTCGCAGCTGGAGCAGATGTTCACTCCAGGAGTTGGAGGCTACGACGATATCGTCCAGGTAGGCGTATGTGTTATCCAAGCCCTGGATGACACGGTTGACAGCTCTTTGAAAGGTGGCCGGGGCATTACATAGTCCGAAAGGAAGGCGTTCATATCTGAAAAGTCCAAAAGGAGTGATGAAGGCAGATATCTCTTTAGCGCGCTCCGTTAGACACACTTGATAGTACCCCTTAAGCAAGTCCACTTGGGACAAGTACTGGGCACTACCAATGGCATCAAGGATGTCATCTATCCTTGGCAAGGGGTAAGCATCCTTGACAGTGACAGAGTTCAGTTTTCGATAGTCAGTGCACAACCGCACCTTACCTTGGGGTTTGGGCACCAAGATACAAGGTGAGGCCCAGGGGGACTCACAAGGTGTAGCCAGTCCATGATCCAAAAGGTATTGCACCTCAGCACGCATGACTTCCTTCTTGCTCGGGCTGATTCGGTAGAAGGGTTGACGAATCGGCCGGGTGTCGGGGAGCAGTTGGATGTCGTGCTGGGTAACATTACACTCTTGGGGATCATCTCTGAACAACTCTTGATGTTCTCTGAAGATCTTGACGAGAGGTGCACTATGATTATCCTGAAAGTATTTGGGAAGATCATTAAGGATTTCGGAATTAGAAAGCGCTGACTCCTTGTCAGTGCTTTCGGGAGGAGAAGCTGGGAAGGTCTCACTGTGGATGTAGGGTTCTGTGAATGTGGAATAGTTAATCAAGACAGTGGGAGGAGTACCATTATATTGCTTCAGGAGGTTGACGTGGCACAGCTGGGTCTTCCGCCGCCTATCTGGAGTCTCTATCACATAATTATTATTATTCCTGCACTCTTTGACGCAGTAAGGTCCTGAAAATCTGTTTTGTAAAGGTGAACCTGGGATAGGGAAATAAGCAAGGACGAAGTCTCCCGGCTTGAATTTTCTTACTTTGCTGGTCTGGTCGTAATGAGTCTTCATTCTCACCTGGGCTTTCAATAGATTATCATGGGCAAAGCGGTGGACTCTCTCTAGAATGTGTTGAAGGTTTTGAAGAAACTGGGGCACATTCTGATGCTCACTGAAGGTGGCATCTCTGA
The DNA here is from genome assembly GCF_040958095.1 of Procambarus clarkii. NCBI lineage: Eukaryota > Metazoa > Arthropoda > Malacostraca > Decapoda > Cambaridae > Procambarus > Procambarus clarkii. The sequence continues at coordinate 47,974 of NW_027190207.1, forward strand.
GAGAGTCTTTGAAAGCCTTAAGGGGAGTACGGCACTTACGGCCGTAGAGCATCTCATAAGGAGATACTCCTAGGGACTCATTGGGGAGACTTCTGAAAATACACATTATTAGGTCAATCTGCTTATCCCAATCCTTTGAGGTTTCACTACAAAACTTTTTCAAGAGTGCTTTGATGGTCTGATGACTACGTTCAAGAGAACCCTGTGAAGCAGGATGATAGGGGCTGGACAATACCTGTTTGATGTTGAACTCCTCCAGTGTCCTTTTGAAGAGATCACTGGTGAAGTTGGTGCCACAGTCACTTTGAATCTCCCTGGGAAATCCGTATTGAGTGAAGATCTTCAATAGATGTTTGATAACCGTAGCAGCCGTGATGTTCTTCACTGGAACTGCTATGGGAAATCTGGTGGTAGGACACAGGATGGTTAGGATGTAGGCGTTACCTGAACTGGTCCGAGGTAAAGGACCAACACAGTCTATTATGAGTCTGTGGAAAGGTTCCGCAGGCACCTGTATGGGAATCAGTGGTGCTCTGGGAATGGAGACGTTCGGTTTGCCTGCCATCTGACATGTATGACACTGTTTTACGTACTGTTTGACGTTGTTTACCATACCTGGCCAGTAGTAGTCTTGACGAATCCCATGGTAAGTCTTGTTGAAGCCGTAGTGGGAGAATGCTCCATGGGCCAGGTGTAGAATAGTGGGCCGCAGGCTGGTGGGAATCACAAGTTGTTCGGTGTTGGCCCAATCGTCCTCCTCCTTCAGTTTACTGGGTCTATATCTGCGGTAGAGCAAGTCGTTCTCTAGGAAGAACCCAGGAATACTGTCGGGTTGAGTCTCAGCCTGGAAAAACAATGGTGTTAAAGTAAGATCTTCCCTCTGCAACTTACGGAACTCCAACTTGGTCAGATGCGGGGGTAGTTTCTGAGGGTCTTGAGGGACAGCGGTAGCAGTAGAGTCAGCTGGCTGTGGACGTGCGGCTTGTGCACGGGTGGTCACGAGAACCGGAGGAGAAACTTCATCACTCTCTTGAACCTCTGCTGGAACATACTCGAGAATAGGATTTATTGGCACAGAGTTACACACCTGGGGTTTGTCCATGACGATCAGGTTGGTCGGTTGCAGGTCTTCTGCCAAGTCGTTGCCTAGGAGAAGTTGCACTCCAGGCATGGGAAAAGGCTTTTCCCTGACGGCGACTTGGACTTCCCCGTTCACGTAGGGACAATCCAGGTGGACTCTGGCGAGAGGGTATGGAGTAGTAGCAGTGAGGTCAGTGATGAAGACTGTTTCCCCGGTGTAGACTATGTTGGGCACAGCCGACTTCAAGATGATCGATTGTAGAGCCGCTGTGTCCCTCAAGATCTTCAATTTGAAACGTCCCTCCGGATTTGAACCGTTGGCAGAGACAGTTCCAGTATACAGGTGGTTACTGAAAAGAGAAAGATCATTAACATCAACACCAACATTCATCACAGGCTTACCGGACTTAGGAGGAGTTGGTTTGGGTCGTTGTTGGTCAGTGGTTCCCTTGTATTGAGACTTACCACACTTGTCTATGGTATGTCCATAGAGTCTACAATACTTGCAGTACAGTTGTGAACCAGCTTGATCGGGGCTCACCTTCTCGTAACTGTACCAAGACTTCTTACTGGAGGATGGTTCAGGTGTCAGCCGGTGGATGAGGCTGTAAGTGTCAGCCGACTTAGCACACTTCAGGTAGTCGGTTTCTTCTTTATCTGCTAAGTAGAGGCGGACAGGAGGCGGCACACGTCTCAAGAATTCTTCAACAAGCATCAGGTTGACGAGTTCTGCAAAAGTAGAGACATGTGCTGCTTCCAGCCATTTCATGAAATACCTCCGT
>NW_027190208.1:0-49598 GCF_040958095.1 Procambarus clarkii
ATATTGCTAAATTCGATGATTTTTAGTACGAAACAAAATGCAAGAAAATTTGGTTAAAATGCAATAATATGCGATATTCTGAAATTTGAAGGCCAAATCAAATATCGTGATACTACATGAAATAGTATCGAGTTGTTGGTAAAAATGAATATATTTACGTAATATCAAACTACCTGAAAACGTGAAAAAATCACTATTATTCCATATTGTGGATTTTAACTTCGAATCATAAAGCGAGGTTTCGTATTATTTAGATCCAGAAAAAAGACATATGACAATGTTGTTTCCAATACAAATGATAAAAGTCAATGTGTTTTCATTAGAATGGACTAAAATGTTCCTGATTTTCCGTTTATATTACTGATGGAAGATGTACACGTAAAACCGCTCTATTCCGGCTGAAACGTCGATATATGCAATAAAAACCGAACTTCTCACCTTTTCAATATCTTACTCAGTATTTCAACGAGAAACAAATAGATAATTGAAGATGAAGTATTTAAGTTTATTATCTAATCAATTACGTGTTTGTATCATATTTATCGTATATTATATGAATTAATACCATTAAACTGAAAATTCGCAAAAACGTGCAAAAACGGCAAAATATTGCCTAATTCGATTATATTTTGTTTAAATCACACAAAGGAAAAGGGGATGATAAACGTCAAAATATTGCTAAATTCGATGATGTTTAGTACGAAACAAAAATGCAAGAAAACTTGCTTAAAATGCAATATTATGCGAAAATCTGAGATATGAAGGCCAAATCACATATCGTGATACTACATGAAATAGCATCGAAATATTGGTAGAAATGAATATATTTACGTAATATCAAATTACATGAAAACGTGAAAAAATCACTATTATTCCAAATTTGTGGATTTTAGCTTCGAATCATAGAACGAGGTTTCGTATTATTTAGATCCAACAAAAGACATATGACAATGTTGTTTCCAATGCAAATGTTAAAAATCAATGTGTTTTCATTAGAATTAACTAAAATGTTCCTGATTTTCCGTTTATATTACCGATGGAAGATGTACACGTAAAATCGCTCTATTCCGGGTGAAACGTCGATATATGCAATAAAAACCGAACTTCTCCCCTTTTCAATATCTTACTCAGTATTTTAACGAGAAACAAATAGATGATTGAAAATGAAGTATTTAAGGTATAATCTATAATATACTAAATATTAATATACTAAATATAATATATTTATATATTATATATAATATATATAATAATATAATATAATATAATATAATATAATATAATATAATATAGTATAATATAATATAATATAAATAATATAATAATATATATAATATACTAAATAATATACTATAATATACTAAAAAGTATAATCTAATCAATTATGTGTTTGTATCATTTTTATCGTATATTTAATGAATTAATAACAATATACTGGAAATTTACATAACGTGGAAAAACTGCAAAATATTGCCTAATTCGATGATATTTTGTTTATATCACATAAAGGAAAAAGGAGATGATAAACGTCAAAATATTGCTAAATTCGATGATTTTTAGTACGAAATAAAATGCAAGAAAATTTGGTTAAAATGCAATATTATGCGATATTCTGAAATTTGAAGGCCAAATCACATATCGTGATACTACATGAAATAGTATCGAGTTGTTGGTAAAAATGAATATATTTACGTAATATCAAACTACTGAAAACGTGAAAAATCACTATTATTCCAAATTTGTGGATTTTAATTTCGAATCATAAAGCGAGGTTTCGTATTATTTAGATCCAAAAAAGACATATGACAATGTTGTTTCCAATACAAATGATAAAAATCAATGTGTTTTCATTAGAATGGACTAAAATGTTCCTGATTTTCCGTTTATATTACCGATGGAAGATGTACACGTAAAACCGCTCTATTCCGGCTGAAACATCGATATATGCAATAAAAACCGAACTTCCCCTTTTCAATATCTTACTCAGTATTTAACGAGAAACAAATAGATGATTGAAAATGAAGTATTTAAGTTATTATCTAATCAATTATGTGTTTGTATAACTTTTATCGTATATTTAATGAATTAATAACAATAAACTGGAAATTTACAAAACGTGGAAAAAGTGCAAAATATTGCCTAATTCGATGATATTTTGTTTATATCACATAAAGGAAAAAGGAGATGATAAACGTCAAAATATTACTTAATTCGATGATTTTTAGTACGAAACAAAATGCAAGAAAACTTGCTTAAAATGCAATATTGTGCGATATTCTGAGATTTGAAGGACAATTCACATATCGTGATACTACATGAAATAGTATCGAAATATTGGTAAAAATGAATATATTTACGTAATAAAAACTACATGAAAAACGTGAAAAAGTCACTATTATACCAAATTTGAGGATTTTAACTCCGAATCATAAAGCGAGGTTTCGTATTATTTAGATCCAACAAAAGACATATGACAATGTTGTTTCCAATCCAAATGATAAAAATCAATTTGTTTTCATTAGAATTAACTAAAATGTTCCTGATTTTCCGTTTATATTACCGATGGAAGATGTACACGTAAAACCGCTCTATTCCAGCTGAAACGTCGATATATGCAATAAAAACAGAACTTCGGCCCTTTTCAATATCTTACTCAGTATTTCAACGAGAAAAAATAGATGATTGAAAATGAAGTATTTATGGTTATTATCTAATCAATTATGTGTTTGTATCATTTTTATCATATATAATGAATTATCAACAATAAACTGGAAATTCACAAAAACGTGTAAAAACAGCAAAATATTGCCTAATTCGATGATATTTTGTTTAACTCACATAAAGGAAAAGGGGATGATAAACGTCAAAATATTGCTAAATTCGATGATGTTTAGTACGAAACAAAAATGCAAGAAAACTTGCTTAAAATGCAATATTATGCGATATTCGGAGATTTGAAGGCCAATTCACATATCGTGATACTACATGAAATAGTATCGAAATATTGGTAAAAATGAATATATTTACGTAATAAAACTACATGAAAAACGTGAAAAATCACTATTATCCAAATTTGAGGATTTTACTTCGAATCATAAAGCGAGGTTTCGTATTATTTAGATCCAAAAAAGACATATGACAATGTTGTTTCCAATCCAAATGATAAAAATCAATTGTTTTCATTAGAATTAACTAAAATGTTCCTGATTTTCCGTTTATATTACCGATGGAAGATGTACACGTAAAACCGCTCTATTCCGGCTGAAACGTCGATATATGCAATAAAAACGAACTTCTCCCTTTCAATATCTTACTCAGTATTTCAACGAGAAACAAATAGATAATTGAAGATGAAGAATTTAAGTTTATTATCTAATCAATTACGTGTTTGTATTATATTTATCGTATATTTATGAATTAATCCATTAAACTGAAAATTCGCAAAAACGTGCAAAAACTCCAAAATATTGCCTAATTCGATGATTTTGTTTAAATCACATAAAGGAAAAGGAGATGATAAACGTCAAAATATTGCTAAATTCGATGATTTTAGTACGAAACAAAAATGCAAGAAAACTTGTTAAAATGCAATAATATGCGATATCTGAATTGAAGGCCAAATCAAATATCGTGATACTACATGAAATAGTATCGATGTTGGTAAAAATGAATATATTTACGTAATATAACTACTGAAAAACGTGAAAATCACTATTATCCAATTTGAGGATTTTAACTTCGAATCATAAAGCGAGGTTTCGTATTATTTAGATCCAAAAAAGACATATAACAATGTTGTTTCCAATACAAATGATAAAAATCAATGTGTTTTCATTAGAATTAACTAAAATGTTCCTGATTTTCCGTTTATATTACGATGGAAGATGTACACGTAAAACCGCTCTATTCCGGCTGAAACGTCGATATATGCAATAAAAACCGAACTTCTCACCTTTTCAATATCTTACTCAGTATTTCAACGAGAAACAAATAGATAATTGAAGATGAAGTATTTAAGTTTATTATCTAATCAATTACGTGTTTGTATCATATTTATCGTATATTATATGAATTAATACCATTAAACTGAAAATTCGCAAAAACGTGCAAAAACGGCAAAATATTGCCTAATTCGATGATATTTTGTTTAAATCACAAAGGAAAAGGGGATAATAAACGTCAAAATATTGCTAAATTCGTTGATGTTTAGTACTAAACAAAAATAAAGAAAACTTGCTTAATGCAATATTATCCGAAATCTGAGATATGAAGGCCAAATCACATATCGTGATACTACATGAAATAGTATCGAAATATTGGTAAAATGAATATATTTACGTAATATCAACTATATGAAAACGTGAAAAAATCACTATTTTCCAAATTTGTGGATTTTACTTCGAATAATAGAGCGAGGTTTCGTATTATTTAGATCCAACAAAAGACATATGACAATGTTGCTTCCAATACAAATGAAAAATCAATGTGTTTTCATTAGAATTAACTAAAATGTTCCTGATTTTCCGTTTATATTACCGATGGAAGATGTACACGTAAAATCGCTCTATTCCGGCTGAAACGTCGATATATGCAATAAAAACCGAACTTCTCCCCTTTTCATATATTACTCAGTATTTTAACGAGAAACAAATAGATGATTGAAAATGAAGTATTTAAGGTATAATCTATATATACTAAATATAATATACTAAATATAATATATTTATATATAATATATATAATATATTAATATATATAATATAATATAATATAATATAATATAATATATAATATAATATAATATAATATAATATATATATATATATAATATACTAAATAATATACTATAATATACTAAAAAGTATAATCTAATCAATTATGTGTTTGTATCATTTTTATCGTATATTTAATGAATTAATAACAATATATGGAAATTTACAAACGTGGAAAAACTGCAAAATATTGCCTAATTCGATGATATTTTGTTTATATCACATAAAGGAAAAAGGAGATGATAAACGTGAAAATATTGCTAATTCGATGATTTTTAGTACGAAAAAATGCAAGAAAACTTGGTTAAAATGCAATATTTGCGATATTCTGAGATTTGAAGGCCAAATCACATATCGTTATACTACATGAAATAGTATCGATTGTTGGTAAAAATGAATATATTACGTAATATCAAACTACCTGAAAACGTGAAAAAATCACTATTATTCCAAATTTGTGGATTTTAACTTCGAATCATAAAGCGAGGTTTCGTATTATTTAGATCCGAAAAAAGACATATGACAATGTTGTTTCCAATACAAATGATAAAAATCAATGTGTTTTCATTAGAATGGACTAAAATGTTCCTGATTTTCCGTTTATATTACCGATGGAAGATGTACACGTAAAATCGCTCTATTCCGGCTGAAACGTCGATATATGCAATAAAAACCGAACTTCTCCCCTTTTCAATATCTTACTCAGTATTTTAACGAGAAACAAATAGATGATTGAAAATGAAATATTTAAGGTTATTATCTAATCAATTATGTGTTTGTATCTTTTATCGTATTTAATGAATTAATAACAATAAACTGGAAATTTACAAAACGTGGAAAAACTGCAAAATATTGCCTAATTCGACGATATTTTGTTTATATCACATAAAGGAAAAAGGAGATGATAAACGTCAAAATATTACTAAATTCGATGATTTTTAGTACGAAACAAAATGCAAGAAAACTTGCTTAAAATGCAATATTATGCGATATTCTGAGATTTGAAGGCCATTCACATATCGTGATACTACATGAAATAGGATCAAAATATTGGTAAAAATGAATATATTTACGTAATATAAAACTACATGAAAAACGTGAAAAAGTCACTATTATACCAAATTTGAGGATTTTAACTCGAATCATAAAGCGAGGTTTCGTATTATTTAGATCCAACAAAAGACATATGACAATGTTGTTTCCAATCCAAATGATAAAAATCAATTTGTTTTCATTAGAATTAACTAAAATGTTCCTGATTTTCCGTTTATATTACCGATGGAAGATTTACACGTAAAACCGCTCTATTCCAGCTGAAACGTCGATATATGCAATAAAAATAGAACTTCGCCCTTTTCAATATCTTACTCAGTATTTCAACGAGAAACAAATAGATGATTGAAAATGAAGTATTTATGGTTATTATCTAATCAATTATGTGTTTGTATCATTTTTATCGTATATAATGAATTATCAACAATAAACTGGAAATTCACAAAAACGTGTAAAAACAGCAAAATATTGCCTAATTCGATGATATTTTGTTTAACTCACATAAAGGAAAAGGGGATGATAAACGTCAAAATATTGCTAAATTCGATGATGTTTAGTGCGAAACAAAAATGCAAGAAAACTTGCTTAAAATGCAATATTATGCGAATCTGAGATGAAGGCCATATCACATATCGTGATACTACATGAAATAGTATCGAAATATTGGTAAAAATGAATATATTTACGTAATATCAAACTACATGAAAACGTGAAAAATCACTATTATTCCAAATTTGTGGATTTTAGCTTCGAATCATAGAACGAGGTTTCGTATTATTTAGATCCAACAAAAGACATATGACAATGTTGTTTCCAATACAAATGATAAAAATCAATGTGTTTTCATTAGAATTAACTAAAATGTTCCTGATTTTCCGTTTATATTACCGATACAAGATGTACACGTAAAATCGCTCTATTCCGGCTGAAACGTCGATATATGCAATAAAAACAGAACTTCTCCCTTTCTCATCTTACAGTATTTAACGAGAAACAAATAGATGATTGAAATGAAGTATTTAGTTATTATCTAATCAATTACGTGTTTGTATCATTTTATCGTATATTAATGAATTAATACATAAACTGAAAATTTACGCAAAAAACTGCAAAAACGCAAAATATTGCCTAATTCAATGATATTTTGTTTAATCACATAAAGGAAAAAGGGATGATAAACGTCAAAATATTACTAAATTCGATGATTTTAGTACGAAACAAAATGCAAGAAAACTTGCTTAAAATGTAATATTATGCGATATTCTGAGATTGAAGGCCAATCAATATCGTGATACTACATGAAATAGTATCGAAATAATGGTAAAAATGAATATATTTACGTAATATAAAACTACATGAAAAACGTGAAAAGTCACTATTATACCAAATTTGTGGATTTTAACTCGAATCATAAAGCGAGGTTTCGTATTATTTAGATACAACAAAAGACATATGACAATGTTCTTTCCAATACAAATGATAAAAATCAATTTGTTTTCATTAGAATTAACTGAAATGTTCCTGATTTTCGTTTATATTACCGATGGAAGATGTACACGTAAAACCGCTCTATTCGCTGAAACGTCGATATATGCAATAAAAACAGAACTTCCCCTTTTCAATATCTTACTCAGTATTTCAACGAGAAAAAAATAGATGATTGAAACTGAAGTATTTAAGGTTATTATCTAATCAATTATGTGTTTGTATCATTTTTATCATATATAATGCATTATCAACAATAAACTCGAAATTCACAAAAACGAAAAAACAGCAAAATATTGCCTAATTCGATGATATTTTGTTTATATCACATAATGGAAAAGGGATGATAAACGTCAAAATATTACTAAATCGATGATAGTACGAAACAAAATGCAAGAAACACTTAAAATGCAATATTTCGAAATTCTGAGATTTGAAGGCCAATCATATATCGTGATACTACATGAAAAAGTATCGAAATATTGGTAAAAATGAATATATTTACGTAATATCAAACTACATGAAAAACGTGAAAAAGTAACTATTGTACCAAATTTGAGGATTTTAACTTCGAATCATAAAGCGAGTTTTCGTATTATTTAGATCCAAGAAAGACATATGACAATGTTGTTTCCAATACAAACGATAAAAATCAATGTGTTTTCATTAGAATTAACTAAAATGTTCCTTTTTCCGTTTATATTACCGATGGAAGATGTACACGTAAAACCGCTCTATTCCCGCAGAAACGTCGATATATGCAATAAAAACCGAACTTCTCCCTTTCTCATCTTACTCAGTATTTTAACGAGAAACAAATGATAATTGAAGATGAAGAATTTAAGTTTATTATCTAATCATTACGTGTTTGTATATATTTATCGTATATTATATGAATTAATACCATTAAACTGAAAATTCGCAAAAACGTGCAAAAACGGCAAAATATTGCCTAATTCGATGATATTTTGTTTAAATCACATAAAGGAAAAGGGGATGATGAACGTCAAAATATTGCTAAATTCGATGATGTTTAGTACGAAACAAAAATGCAAGAAAACTTGCTTAAAATGCAACATTATGCGATAATCTGAGATATGAAGGCCAAATCACATATCGTGATACTACATGAAATAGTATCGAAATATTGGTAAAAATGAATATATTTACGTAATACTAACTACATGAAAAACGTGAAAATGTCACTATTATACCAAATTTGAGGATTTTAACTTCGAATCATAAAGCGAGGTTTCGTATTATTTAGATCCAACAAAAGACATATAACAATGTTGTTTCCAATACAAATGATAAAAATCAATGTGTTTTCATTAGAATTAACTAAAATATTCCTGATTTTCCGTTTATATTACCGATGGAAGATGTACACGTAAAACCGCTCTATTCCGGCTGAAACGTCGATATATGCAATAAAAACCGAACTTCTCACCTTTTCAATATCTTACTCAGTATTTCAACGAGAAACAAATAGATAATTGAAGATGAAGTATTTAAGTTTATTATCTAATCAATTACGTGTTTGTATCATATTTATCGTATATTATATGAATTAATACCATTAAACTGAAAATTCGCAAAAACGTGCAAAAACGGCAAAATATTGCCTAATTCGATGATATTTTGTTTAAATCACATAAAGGAAAAGGGGATAATAAACGTCAAAATATTGCTAAATTCGTTGATGTTTAGTACTAAACAAAAATACAAGAAAACTTGCTTAATGCGGAAATCTGAGATATGAAGGCCAAATCACATATCGTGATACTACATGAAATAGTATCGAAATATTGGTAAAAATGAATATATTTACGTAATATCAAACTATATGAAAACGTGAAATAATCACTATTTTTCCAAATTTGTGGATTTTAACTTCGAATAATAGAGCGAGGTTTCGTATTATTTAGATCCAACAAAAGACATATGACAATGTTGCTTCCAATACAAATGATAAAAATCAATGTGTTTTCATTAGAATTAACTAAAATGTTCCTGATTTTCCGTTTATATTACCGATGGAAGATGTACACGTAAAATCGCTCTATTCCGGCTGAAACGTCGATATATGCAATAAAAACCGAACTTCTCCCCTTTTATTATATTACTCAGTATTTTAACGAGAAACAAATAGATGATTGAAAATGAAGTATTTAAGGTATAATCTATATTATACTAAATAATAATATACTAAATATAATATATTTATATATTATATATATAATAATATATAATATATATAATATAATATAATATAATATAATATAATATAATATAAATAATATAATATATATAATAATATAATATATTATTTACTAAATAATAACTATAATATACTATAATATACTAAAAAGTATAATCTAATCAATTATGTGTTTGTATCATTTTTATCGTATATTTAATGAATTAATAACAATAACTGGAAATTTACAAAAACGTGGAAAAACTGCAAAATATTGCCTAATTCGATGATATTTTGTTTATATCACATAAAGGAAAAAGGAGATGATAAACGTGAAAATATTGCTATATTCGATGATTTTTAGTACGAAACAAAATGCAAGAAAACTTGGTTAAAATGCAATATTTTGCGATATTCTGAGATTTGAAGGCCAAATCACATATCGTTATACTACATGAAATAGTATCGAATTGTTGGTAAAAATGAATATATTCACGTAATATCAAACTACCTGAAAACGTGAAAAAATCACTATTATTCCAAATTTGTGGATTTTAACTTCGAATCATAAAGCGAGGTTTCGTATTATTTAGATCGAAGAAAAGACATATGACAATGTTCTTTCCAATACAAATGATAAAAATCAATGTGTTTTCATTAGAATGGACTAAAATGTTCCTGATTTTCCGTTTATATTACCGATGGAAGATGTACACGTAAAATCGCTCTATTCCGGCTGAAACGTCGATATATGCAATAAAAACCGAACTTCTCCCCTTTTCAATATCTTACTCAGTATTTTAACGAGAAACAAATAGATGATTGAAAATGAAATATTTAAGGTTATTATCTAATCAATTATGTGTTTGTATCATTTTTATCGTATATATAATGAATTAATAACAATAAACTGGAAATTTACAAAACGTGGAAAAACTGCAAAATATTGCCTAATTCGACGATATTTTGTTTATATCACATAAAGGAAAAAGGAGATGATAAACGTCAAAATATTACTAAATTCGATGATTTTTAGTACGAAACAAAATGCAAGAAAACTTGCTTAAAATGCAATATTATGCGATATTCTGAGATTTGAAGGCCAGTTCACATATCGTGATACTACATGAAATAGGATCAAAATATTGGTAAAAATGAATATATTTACGTAATATAAAACTACATGAAAAACGTGAAAAAGTCACTATTATACCAAATTTGAGGATTTTAACTTCGAATCATAAAGCGAGGTTTCGTATTATTTAGATCCAACAAAAGACATATGACAATGTTGTTTCCAATCCAAATGATAAAAATCAATTTGTTTTCATTAGAATTAACTAAAATGTTCCTGATTTTCCGTTTATATTACCGATGGAAGATTTACACGTAAAACTACATCTCATGCGAGATTCTATTCCGGCTGAAACGTCGATATATGCAATAAAAATAGAACTTCTGCCCTTTTCAATATCTTACTCAGTATTTCAACGAGAAACAAATAGATGATTGAAAATGAAGTATTTATGGTTATTATCTAATCAATTATGTGTTTGTATCATTTTTATCGTATATATAATGAATTATCAACAATAAACTGGAAATTCACAAAAACGTGTAAAAACAGCAAAATATTGCCTAATTCGATGATATTTTGTTTAACTCACATAAAGGAAAAGGGGATGATAAACGTCAAAATATTGCTAAATTCGATGATGTTTAGTGCGAAACAAAAATGCAAGAAAACTTGGTTAAAATGCAATATTATGCGAAAATCTGAGAAATGAAGGCCATATCACATATCGTGATACTACATGAAATAGTATCGAAATATTGGTAAAAATGAATATATTTACGTAATATCAAACTACATGAAAACGTGAAAAAATCACTATTATTCCAAATTTGTGGATTTTAGCTTCGAATCATAGAACGAGGTTTCGTATTATTTAGATCCAACAAAAGACATATGACAATGTTGTTTCCAATACAAATAATAAAAATCAATGTGTTTTCATTAGAATTAACTAAAATGTTCCTGATTTTCCGTTTATATTACCGATACAAGATGTACACGTAAAATCGCTCTATTCCGGCTGAAACGTCGATATATGCAATAAAAACAGAACTTCTCCCCTTTTCAATATCTTACTTAGTATTTTAACGAGAAACAAATAGATGATTGAAAATGAAGTATTTAGGGTTATTATCTAATCAATTATGTGTTTGTATCATTTTTATCGTATATTTAATGAATTAATAACAATAAACTGGAAATTTACGAAACATGGAAAAACTGCAAAATATTGCCTAATTCGATATATTTTTATTGCCTAATTGATATATTTTGTTTATATCACATAAAGGAAAAAGGAGATGATAAACGTCAAAATATTACTAAATTCGATGATTTTAGTACGAAACAAAATGCAAGAAAACTTGCTTAAAATGTAATATTATGCGATATTCTGAGATTTGAAGGCCATATCACATATCGTGATACGACATGAAATAGTATCGAAATAATGGTAAAAATGAATATATTTACGTAATATAAAACTACATGAAAAACGTGAAAAAAGTCACTATTATACCAAATTTGTGGATTTTAACTTCGAATCATAAAGCGAGGTTTCGTATTATTTAGATACAAGAAAAGACATATGACAATGTTCTTTCCAATACAAATGATAAAAATCAATTTGTTTTCATTAGAATTAACTGAAATGTTCCTGATTTTTCGTTTATATTACCGATGAAAGATGTACACGTAAAACCGCTCTATTTCGGCTGAAACGTCGATATATGCAATAAAAACAGAACTTCTCCCCTTTTCAATATCTTACTCAGTATTTCAACGAGAAAAAAATAGATGATTGAAACTGAAGTATTTAAGGTTATTATCTAATCAATTATGTGTTTGTATCATTTTTATCATATATTTAATGCATTATCAACAATAAACTCGAAATTCACAAAAACGAGGAAAAACAGCAAAATATTGCCTAATTCGATGATATTTTGTTTATATCACATAATGGAAAAGATGGATGATAAACGTCAAAATATTACTAAATGCGATTTCGATAGTACGAAACAAAATGCAAGAAACCCCACTTAAAATGCAATATTTTCGAAATTCTGAGATTTGAAGGCCAAATCATATATCGTGATACTACATGAAAAAGTATCGAAATATTGGTAAAAATGAATAATTTACGTAATATCAAACTACATGAAAAACGTGAAAAAAGTAACTATTGTACCAAATTTGAGGATTTTAACTTCGAATCATAAAGCGAGTTTTCGTATTATTTAGATCCAAGAGAAGACATATGACAATGTTGTTTCCAATACAAACGATAAAAATCAATGTGTTTTCATTAGAATTAACTAAAATGTTCCTGGTTTTCCGTTTATATTACGATGGAAGATGTACACGTAAAACCGCTCTATTCCGGCAGAAACGTCGATATATGCAATAAAAACCGAACTTCTCCCCTTTTCAATATCTTACTCAGTATTTTAACGAGAAACAAATTGATAATTGAAGATGAAGAATTTAAGTTTATTATCTAATCATTTACGTGTTTGTATTATATTTATCGTATATTATATGAATTAATACCATTAAACTGAAAATTCGCAAAAACGTGCAAAAAACGGCAAAATATTGCCTAATTCGATGATATTTTGTTTAAATCACATAAAGGAAAAGGGGATGATGAACGTCAAAATATTGCTAAATTCGATGATGTTTAGTACGAAACAAAAAA
Source organism: Procambarus clarkii (assembly GCF_040958095.1). Lineage (NCBI taxonomy): Eukaryota > Metazoa > Arthropoda > Malacostraca > Decapoda > Cambaridae > Procambarus > Procambarus clarkii. Next base: position 13,287 of record NW_027190208.1, read on the forward strand.
TGCAAGAAAACTTGCTTAAAATGCAACATTATGCGATAATCTGAGATATGAAGGCCAAATCACATATCGTGATACTACATGAAATAGTATCGAAATATTGGTAAAAATGAATATATTTACGTAATACTAACTACATGAAAAACGTGAAAAATGTCACTATTATACCAAATTTGAGGATTTTAACTTCGAATCATAAAGCGAGGTTTCGTATTATTTAGATCCAACAAAAGACATATAACAATGTTGTTTCCAATACAAATGATAAAAATCAATGTGTTTTCATTAGAATTAACTAAAATATTCCTGATTTTCCGTTTATATTACCGATGGAAGATGTACACGTAAAACCGCTCTATTCCGGCTGAAACGTCGATATATGCAATAAAAACCGAACTTCTCACCTTTTCAATATCTTACTCAGTATTTCAATGAGAAACAAATAGATAATGAAGATGAAGTATTTAAGTTTATTATCTAATCAATTACGTGTTTGTATCATATTTATCGTGTATTATATGAATTAATACCATTAAACTGAAAATTTGCAAAAACGTGCAAAAAACGGCAAAATATTGCCTAATTCGATGATATTTGTTTAAATCACATAAAGGAAAAGGGGATAATAAACGTCAAAATATTGCTAAATTCGTTGATGTTTAGTACTAAACAAAAATACAAGAAAACTTGCTTAATGCGGAAATCTGAGATATGAAGGCCAAATCACATATCGTGATACTACATGAAATAGTATCGAAATATTGGTAAAAATGAATATATTTACGTAATATCAAACTATATGAAAACGTGAAATAATCACTATTTTTCAAATTTGTGGATTTTAACTTCGAATAATAGAGCGAGGTTTCGTATTATTTAGATTCAACAAAGACATATGACAATGTGCTTCCAATACAAATGATAAAAATCAATGTGTTTTCATTAGAATTAACTAAAATGTTCCTGATTTTCCGTTTATATTACCGATGGAAGATGTACACGTAAAATCGCTCTATTCCGGCTGAAACGTCGATATATGCAATAAAAACCGAACTTCCCCTTTTTATTATATTACTCAGTATTTTAACGAGAAACAAATAGATGATTGAAAATGAAGTATTAAGGTATAATCTATATTACACTAAATAATAATATACTAAATATAATATATTTATATATTATATATAATATATAATATATATAATATAATATAATATAATAATATAATATAATATATAAATATAATATAATATAATATAATATTATATATATATATATTATACTAAATAATATACTATAATATACTAAAAAGTATAATCTAATCAATTATGTGTTTGTATCATTTTTATCGTATATTTAATGAATTAATAACAATATACTGGAAATTTACAAAAACGTGGAAAAAAACTGCAAATATTGCCTAATTCGATGATATTTTGTTTATATCACATAAAGGAAAAAGGAGATGATAAACGTGAAAATATTGCTATATTCGATGATTTTTAGTACGAAACAAAATGCAAGAAAACTTGGTTTAAAATGCAATATTTTGCGATATTCTGAGATTTGAAGGCCAAATCACATATCGTTATACTACATGAAATAGTATCGAATTGTGGTAAAAATGAATATATTCACGTAATAATCAAACGACCTGAAAACGTGAAAAAATCACTATTATTCCAAATTTGTGGATTTTAACTTCGAATCATAAAGCGAGGTTTCGTATTATTTAGATCGAAGAAAAGACATATGACAATGTTCTTTCCAATACAAATGATAAAAATCAATGTGTTTTCATTAGAATGGACTAAAATGTGTCCTGATTTTCCGTTTATATTACCGATGGAAGATGTACACGTAAAATCGCTCTATTCCGGCTGAAACGTCGATATATGCAATAAAAACCGAACTTCTCCCTTTTCAATATCTTACTCAGTATTTTAACGAGAAACAAATAGATGATTGAAAATGAAATATTTAAGGTATTATCTAATCAATTATGTGTTTGTATCATTTTTATCGTATATATAATGAATTAATAACAATAAACTGGAAATTTACAAAACGTGGAAAAACTGCAAAATATTGCCTAATTCGACGATATTTTGTTTATATCACATAAAGGAAAAAGGAGATGATAAACGTCAAAATATTACTAAATTCGATGATTTTTAGTACGAAACAAAATGCAAGAAAACTTGCTTTAAAATGCAATATTATGCGATATTCTGAGATTTGAAGGCCAGTTCACATATCGTGATACTACATGAAATAGGATCAAAATATTGGTTAAAAATGAATATATTTACGTAATATAAAACTACATGAAAAACGTGAAAAATTCACTATTTATACCAAATTTGAGGATTTTAACTTCGAATCATAAAGCGAGGTTTCGTATTATTTAGATCCAACAAAAGACATATGACAATGTTGTTTCCAATCCAAATGATAAAAATCAATTTGTTTTCATTAGAATTAACTAAAATGTTCCTGATTTTCCGTTTATATTACCGATGGAAGATTACACGTAAAACTACATCTCATGCGAGATTCTATTCCGGCTGAAACGTCGATATATGCAATAAAAATAGAACTTCTGCCCTTTTCAATATCTTACTCAGTATTTCAACGAGAAACAAATAGATGATTGAAAATGAAGTATTTATGGTTATTATCTAATCAATTATGTGTTTGTATCATTTTTATCGTATATATAATGAATTATCAACAATAAACTGGAAATTCACAAAAACGTGTAAAAACAGCAAAATATTGCCTAATTCGATGATATTTTGTTTAACTCACATAAAGGAAAAGGGGATGATAAACGTCAAAATATTGCTAAATTCGATGATGTTTAGTACGAAACAAAAATGCAAGAAAACTTGCTTAAAATGCAATATTATGCGAAAATCTGAGAAATGAAGGCCATATCACATATCGTGATACTACATGAAATAGTATCGAAATATAGGTAAAAATGAATATATTTACGTAATATCAAACTACATGAAAACGTGAAAAAATCACTATTATTCCAAATTTGTGTATTTTAGCTTCGAATCATAGAACGAGGTTTCGTATTATTTAGATCCAACAAAAGACATATGACAATGTTGTTTCCAATACAAATGATAAAAATCAATGTGTTTTCATTAGAATTAACTAAAATGTTCCTGATTTTCCATTTATATTACCGATACAAGATGTACACGTAAAATCGCTCTATTCCGGCTGAAACGTCGATATATGCAATAAAAACCGAACTTCTCCCCTTTTCAATATCTTACTCAGTATTTTAACGAGAAACAAATAGATGATTGAAAATGAAGTATTTAGGGTTATTATCTAATCAATTATGTGTTTGTATCATTTTTATCGTATATTTAATGAATTAATAACAATAAACTGGAAATTTACGAAACATGGAAAAACTGCAAAATATTGCCTAATTCGATATATTTTTATTGCCTAATTGATATATTTTGTTTATATCACATAAAGGAAAAAGGAGATGATAAACGTCAAAATATTACTAAATTCGATGATTTTTAGTACGAAACAAAATGCAAGAAAACTTGCTTAAAATGTAATATTATGCGATATTCTGAGATTTGAAGGCCATATCACATATCGTGATACTACATGAAATAGTATCGAAATAATGGTAAAAATGAATATATTTACGTAATATAAAACTACATGAAAACGTGAAAAAAGTCACTATTATACCAAATTTGTGGATTTTAACTTCGAATCATAAAGCGAGGTTTCGTATTATTTAGATACAAGAAAAGACATATGACAATGTTCTTTCCAATACAAATGATAAAAATCAATTTGTTTTCATTAGAATTAACTGAAATGTTCCTGATTTTTCGTTTATATTACCGATGGAAGATGTACACGTAAAACCGCTCTATTTCGGCTGAAACGTCGATATATGCAATAAAAACAGAACTTCTCCCCTTTTCAATATCTTACTCAGTATTTCAACGAGAAAAAAATAGATGATTGAAACTGAAGTATTTAAGGTTATTATCTAATCAATTATGTGTTTGTATCATTTTTATCATATATTTAATGCATTATCAACAATAAACTCGAAATTAACAAAAACGAGGAAAAACAGCAAAATATTGCCTAATTCGATGATATTTTGTTTATATCACATAATGGAAAAGATGGATGATAAACGTCAAAATATTACTAAATGCGATTTCGATAGTACGAAACAAAATGCAAGAAACCCCACTTAAAATGCAATATTTTCGAAATTCTGAGATTTGAAGGCCAAATCATATATCGTGATACTACATGAAAAAGTATCGAAATATTGGTAAAAATGAATATATTTACGTAATATCAAACTACATGAAAAACGTGAAAAAAGTAACTATTGTACCAAATTTGAGGAATTTAACTTCGAATCATAAAGCGAGTTTTCGTATTATTTAGATCCAAGAGAAGACATATGACAATGTTGTTTCCAATACAAACGATAAAAATCAATGTGTTTTCATTAGAATTAACTAAAATGTTCCTGATTTTCCGTTTATATTACCGATGGAAGATGTACACGTAAAACCGCTCTATTCCGGCAGAAACGTCGATATATGCAATAAAACCCGAACTTCTCCCCTTTTCAATATCTTACTCAGTATTTTAACGAGAAACAAATAGATGATTGAAAATGAAGTATTTAAGGTATAATCTATAATATACTACATATTAATATACTAAATATAATATTTTATATATTAATATAATATATATAATATAGTATAATATATATAATATACAAAATAATATACTATAATATACTAAAAAGTACAATCTAATCAATTATGTGTTTGTATCATTTTTATCGTATATTTAATGAATTAATAACAATAAACTGGAAATTTACAAAACGTGGAAAAACAGCAAAATATTGCCTAATTCGATGATATTTTGTTTAAATCACATAAAGGAAAAATGGATGATAAACGTCAAAATATAGCTAAATTCGGTGATGTTTAGTACGAAACAAAAATGCAAGAAAACTTGCTTAAAATGCAATATTATGCGAAAATCTGAGATATGAAGTCCAAATCACATATCGTGATACTACATAAAATAGTATTGAAATATTGGTAAAAATGAATATATTTACGTAATATCAAACTATATGAAAACGTGAAAAAATCACTATTATTCCTAATTTGTGGATTTTAACTTCGAATCATAAAGCGATGTTTCGTATTATTTAGATCCAAGAAAAGACATATGACAATGTTGTTTCCAATACAAATGAAAAAAATCAACGTATTTTCATTAGAATGGACTAAAATGTTCCTGATTTTCCGTTTATATTACTGATGGAAGATGGACACCTAAAACCGCACAATTCCGGCTGAAACGTCGATATATGCAATAAAAACCGAACTTCTCCCCTTTTCAATATCTTACTCAGTATTTCAACTAGAAACAAATAGATAATTGAAGATGAAGAATTTAAGTTTATTATCTAAGCAATTACGTGTTTGTATCATATTTATCGTATATTTTATGAATTAATACCATTAAACTGAAAATTCGCAAAAACGTGCAAAAACGGCAAATTATTGCCTAATTCGATGATATTTTGTTTAAATCACATAAAGTAAAAGGGGATGATAAACGTCAAAATATTGCTAAATTCGATGATGTTTAGTACGAAACAATAATGCAAGAAAACTTGCTTAAAATGCAATATTATGCGAAAATCTGAGATATGAAGGCCAAATCACATATCGTGATACTACATGAAATAGTATCGAAATATTGGTAAAAATGAATATATTTACGTAATATCAAACTACATGAAAACGTGAAAAAATCACTATTATTCCAAATTTGTGGATTTTAATTTCGAATCATAGAGCGAGGTTTCGTATTATTTAGATCCAACAAAAGACATATGACAATGTTGTTTCCAATACAAATGATAAAAATTAATTTGTTTTCTTTAGAATTAACTAAAATGTTCCTGATTTTCCGTTTATATTACCGATGGAAGATGTACACGTAAAACCGCTCTATTCCGGCTGAAACGTCGATATATGCAATAAAAACCGAACTTCTCACCTTTTCAATATCTTACTCAGTATTTCAACGAGAAACAAATAGATAATTGAAGATGAAGAATTTAAGTTTATTATCTAATCATTTACGTGTTTGTATTATATTTATCGTATATTTTATGAATTAATACCATTAAACTGAAAATTCGCAAAAACGTGCAAAAACGGCAAAATATTGCCTAATTCGATGATATTTTGTTTAAATCACATAAAGGAAAAGGGGACGATAAACGTCAAAATATTGCTAAATTCGATGATGTTTAGTACGAAACAAAAATTCAAGAAAACTTGCTTAAAATGCAATATTAAGCGAAAATCTGAGATATGAAGGCCAAATCACATATCGTGATACTACATGAAATAGTATCGAAATATTGGTAAAAATGAATATATTCAAGTAATATCAAACTACATGAAAACGTGAAAAAATCACTATTATTCCAAATTTGTGGATTTTAACTTCGAATCATAGAGCGAGGTTTCGTATTATTTAGATCCAACAAAAGACATATGACAATGTTGTTTCCAATACAAATGATAAAAATCAATGTGTTTCATTTGAATTAACTAAAATGTTCCTGATTTTCCGTTTATATTACCGATGGAAGATGTACACTTAAAATCGCTCTATTCCGGCTGAAACGTCGATATATGCAATAAAAACCGAACTTCTCCCCTTTTCAATATCTTACTCAGTATTTTAACGAGAAACAAATTGATAATTGAAGATGAAGAATTTAAGTTTATTATCTAATCATTTACGTGTTTGTATTATATTTATCGTATATTTTATGAATTAATACCATTAAACTGAAAATTCGCAAAAACGTGCAAAAACGGCAAAATATTGCCTAATTCGATGATATTTTGTTTAAATCACATAAAGGAAAAGGGGATGATAAACGTCAAAATATTGCTAAATTCGATGATGTTTAGTACGAAACAAAAATTCAAGAAAACTTGCTTAAAATGCAATATTATGCGAAAATCTGTGATATGAAGGCCAAATCACATATCGTGATACTACATGAAATAGTATCGAAATATTGGTAAAAATGAATATATATACGTCATATCAAACTACATGAAAACGTGAAAAAATCACTATTATTCCAAATTTGTGGATTTTAGCTTCGAATCATAGAGCGAGGTTTCGTATTATATAGATCCAACAAAAGACATATGACAATGTTGTTTCCAATACAAATGATAAAAATCAATGTGTTTTTATTAGAATTAACTAAAATGTTCCTGATTTTAGGTTTATATTACCGATGGAAGATGTACACGTAAAATCGCTCTATTCCGGCTGAAACGTCGATATATGCAATAAAAACCGAACTTCTCCCCTTTTCAATATCTTACTCAGTATTTTAACGAGAAACAAATAGATGATTGAAAATGAAGTATTTAAGGTATAATCTATAATATACTAAATATTAATATACTAAATATAATATATTTATATATATATATAATATAATAATATAATATAATATATATAATATAATATAATATATATAATATACTAAATAATATACTATAATATACTAAAAAGTATAATCTAATCAATTATGTTTTTGTATCATTTTTATCGTATATTTAATGAATTATTAACAATAAACTGGAAATTTACAAAACGTGGAAAAACTGCAAAATATTGCCTAATTCGATGATATTTTGTTTATATCACATAAAGGAAAAAGGAGATGATAAACGTCAAAATATTACTAAATTCGATGATTTTTAGTACGAAACAAAATGCAAGAAAACTTGCTTAAAATGCAATATTATGCGATATTCTGAGATTTGAAGACCAAATCACATATCGTGATACTACATGAAATAGTATCGAAATATTGGTAAAAATGAATATATTTACGTAATATCAAACTACATGAAAACGTGAAAAAATCACTATTATTCCAAATTTGTGGATTTAAACTTCGAATCATAGAGCGAGGTTTCGTATTATTTAGATCCAACAAAAGACATATGACAATGTTGTTTTCAATACAAATGATAAAAATCAATTTGTTTTCTTTAGAATTAACTAAAATGTTCCTGATTTTCCGTTTATATTACCGATGGAAGATGTACACGTAAAACCGCTCTATTCCGGCTGAAACGTCGATATATGCAATAAAAACCGAACTTCTCACCTTTTCAATATCTTACTCAGTATTTCAACGAGAAACAAATAGATAATTGAAGATGAAGTATTTAAGTTCATTATCTAATCAATTACGTGTTTGTATCATATTTATCGTATATTATATGAATTAATACCATTAAACTGAAAATTCGCAAAAACGTGCAAAAACGGCAAAATATTGCCTAATTCGATGATATTTTGTTTAAATCACATAAAGGAAAAGGGGATGATAAACGTCAAAATATTGCTAAATTCGATGATGTTTAGTACAAAACAAAAATGCAAGAAAACTTGCTTAAAATGCAATATTATGCGAAAATCTGAGATATGAAGGCCAAATCACACATCGTGATACTACATGAAATAGTATCGAAATATTGGTAAAAATGAATATATTTACGTGAAAAACTACATGAAAAACGTGAAAAAGTCACTATTATACCAAATTTGAGGATTTTAACTCCGAATCACGAAGCGAGTTTTCGTATTATTTAGATCCAAGAGAAGACATATGACAATGTTGTTTCCAATACAAACGATAAAAATCAATATGTTTTCATTAGAATTAACTGAAATGTTCCTGATTTTTCGTTTATATTACCGATGGAAGATGTACACGTAAAACCGCTCTATTCCGGCTGAAACGACGATATATGCAATAAAAACAGAACTTCTCCCCTTTTTAATATCTTACTCAGAATTTCAACGAGAAACAAATAGATGATTGAAAATGAAGTATTTAGGGTTATTATCTAATCAATTATGTGTTTGTATCATTTTTATCGTATATTTAATGAATTAATAACAATAAACTGGAAATTTACGAAACATGGAAAAACTGCAAAATATTGCCTAATCGATATATTTTTATTGCCTAATTGATATATTTTGTTTATATCACATAAAGGAAAAAAGAGATGATAAACGTCAAAATATTACTAAATTCGATGATTTTTAGTACGAAACAAAATGCAAGAAAACTTGCTTAAATATTATGCGATATTCTGAGATATGAAGGCCATATTACATATCGTGATACTACATGAAATAGTATCGAAATATTGGTAAAAATGAATATATTTACGTAATATAAAACTACATGAAAAACGTGAAAAAAGTTACTATTATACCAAATTTGAGGATTTTTACTTCGAATCATAAAGCGAGGTTTCGTATTATTTAGATACAAGAAAAGACATATGACAATGTTCTTTCCAATACAAATGATAAAAATCAATTTGTTTTCATTAGAATTAACTGAAATGTTCCTGATTTTTCGTTTATATTACCGATGGAAGATGTACACGTAAAACCGCTCTATTTCGGCTGAAACGTCGATATATGCAATAAAAACAGAACTTCTCCCCTTTTCAATATCTTACTCAGTATTTCAACGAGAAAAAAATAGATGATTGAAACTGAAGTATTTAAGGTTATTATCTAATCAATTATGTGTTTGTATCATTTTTATCATATATTTAATGCATTATCAACAATAAACTCGAAATTCACAAAAACGAGGAAAAACAGCAAAATATTGCCTAATTCGATGATATTTTGTTTATATCACATAATGGAAAAGATGGATGATAAACGTCAAAATATTACTAAATGCAATTTCGATAGTACGAAACAAAATGCAAGAAACCCCACTTAAAATGCAATATTTTCGAAATTCTGAGATTTGAAGGCCAAATCATATATCGTGATAATACATGAAAAAGTATCGAAATATTGGTAAAAATGAATATATTTACGTAATATCAAACTACATGAAAAACGTGAAAAAAGTAACTATTGTACCAAATTTGAGGATTTTAACTTCGAATCATAAAGCGAGTTTTCGTATATTTAGATCCAAGAGAAGACATATGACAATGTTGTTTCCAATACAAACGATAAAAATCAATATGTTTTCATTAGAATTAACTGAAATGTTCCTGATTTTTCGTTTATATTACCGATGGAAGATGTACACGTAAAACCGCTCTATTCCGGCTGAAACGTCGATATATGCAATAAAAACAGAACTTCTCCCCTTTTTAATATCTTACTCAGAATTTCAACGAGAAACAAATAGATGATTGAAAATGAAGTATTTAGGGTTATTATCTAATCAATTATGTGTTTGTATCATTTTTATCGTATATTTAATGAATTAATAACAATAAACTGGAAATTTACGAAACATGGAAAAACTGCAAAATATTGCCTAATCGATATATTTTTATTGCCTAATTGATATATTTTGTTTATATCACATAAAGGAAAAAAGAGATGATAAACGTCAAAATATTACTAAATTCGATGATTTTTAGTACGAAACAAAATGCAAGAAAACTTGCTTAAATATTATGCGATATTCTGAGATATGAAGGCCATATCACATATCGTGATACTACATGAAATAGTATCGAAATATTGGTAAAAATGAATATATTTACGTAATATAAAACTACATGAAAAACGTGAAAAAAGTTACTATTATACCAAATTTGAGGATTTTTACTTCGAATCATAAAGCGAGGTTTCGTATTATTTAGATACAAGAAAAGACATATGACAATGTTCTTTCCAATACAAATGATAAAAATCAATTTGTTTTCATTAGAATTAACTGAAATGTTCCTGATTTTTCGTTTATATTACCGATGGAAGATGTACACGTAAAACCGCTCTATTTCGGCTGAAACGTCGATATATGCAATAAAAACAGAACTTCTCCCCTTTTCAATATCTTACTCAGTATTTCAACGAGAAAAAAATAGATGATTGAAACTGAAGTATTTAAGGTTATTATCTAATCAATTATGTGTTTGTATCATTTTTATCATATATTTAATGCATTATCAACAATAAACTCGAAATTCACAAAAACGAGGAAAAACAGCAAAATATTGCCTAATTCGATGATATTTTGTTTATATCACATAATGGAAAAGATGGATGATAAACGTCAAAATATTACTAAATGCAATTTCGATAGTACGAAACAAAATGCAAGAAACCCCACTTAAAATGCAATATTTTCGAAATTCTGAGATTTGAAGGCCAAATCATATATCGTGATACTACATGAAATAGTATCGAAATATTGGTAAAAATGAATATATTTACGTAATATCAAACTACATGAAAACGTGAAAAAATCACTATTATTCCAAATTTGTGGATTTTAACTTCGAATCATAGAGCGAGGTTTCGTATTATTTAGATCCAACAAAAGACATATGACAATGTTGTTTCCAATACAAATGATAAAAATCAATGTGTTTTCATTTGAATTAACTAAAATGTTCCTGATTTTCCGTTTATATTACCGATGGAAGATGTACACTTAAAATCGCTCTATTCCGGCTGAAACGTCGATATATGCAATAAAAACCGAACTTCTCCCCTTTTCAATATCTTACTCAGTATTTTAACGAGAAACAAATTGATAATTGAAGATGAAGAATTTAAGTTTATTATCTAATCATTTACGTGTTTGTATTATATTTATCGTATATTTTATGAATTAATACCATTAAACTGAAAATTCGCAAAAACGTGCAAAAACGGCAAAATATTGCCTAATTCGATGATATTTTGTTTAAATCACATAAAGGAAAAGGGGACGATAAACGTCAAAATATTGCTAAATTCGATGATGTTTAGTACGAAACAAAAATTCAAGAAAACTTGCTTAAAATGCAATATTATGCGAAAATCTGAGATATGAAGGCCAAATCACACATCGTGATACTACATGAAATAGTATCGAAATATTGGTAAAAATGAATATATTTACGTGAAAAACTACATGAAAAACGTGAAAAAGTCACTATTATACCAAATTTGAGGATTTTAACTCCGAATCACAAAGCGAGTTTTCGTATTATTTAGATCCAAGAGAAGACATATGACAATGTTGTTTCCAATACAAACGATAAAAATCAATATGTTTTCATTAGAATTAACTGAAATGTTCCTGATTTTTCGTTTATATTACCGATGGAAGATGTACACGTAAAACCGCTCTATTCCGGCTGAAACGTCGATATATGCAATAAAAACAGAACTTCTCCCCTTTTTAATATCTTACTCAGAATTTCAACGAGAAACAAATAGATGATTGAAAATGAAGTATTTAGGGTTATTATCTAATCAATTATGTGTTTGTATCATTTTTATCGTATATTTAATGAATTAATAACAATAAACTGGAAATTTACGAAACAATGAAAAACTGCAAAATATTGCCTAATCGATATATTTTTATTGCCTAATTGATATATTTTGTTTATATCACATAAAGGAAAAAAGAGATGATAAACGTCAAAATATTACTAAATTCGATGATTTTTAGTACGAAACAAAATGCAAGAAAACTTGCTTAAATATTATGCGATATTCTGAGATATGAAGGCCATATCACATATCGTGATACTACATGAAATAGTATCGAAATATTGGTAAAAATGAATATATTTACGTAATATAAAACTACATGAAAAACGTGAAAAAAGTTACTATTATACCAAATTTGAGGATTTTTACTTCGAATCATAAAGCGAGGTTTCGTATTATTTAGATACAAGAAAAGACATATGACAATGTTCTTTCCAATACAAATGATAAAAATCAATTTGTTTTCATTAGAATTAACTGAAATGTTCCTGATTTTTCGTTTATATTACCGATGGAAGATGTACACGTAAAACCGCTCTATTTCGGCTGAAACGTCGATATATGCAATAAAAACAGAACTTCTCCCCTTTTCAATATCTTACTCAGTATTTCAACGAGAAAAAAATAGATGATTGAAACTGAAGTATTTAAGGTTATTATCTAATCAATTATGTGTTTGTATCATTTTTATCATATATTTAATGCATTATCAACAATAAACTCGAAATTCACAAAAACGAGGAAAAACAGCAAAATATTGCCTAATTCGATGATATTTTGTTTATATCACATAATGGAAAAGATGGATGATAAACGTCAAAATATTACTAAATGCAATTTCGATAGTACGAAACAAAATGCAAGAAACCCCACTTAAAATGCAATATTTTCGAAATTCTGAGATTTGAAGGCCAAATCATATATCGTGATAATACATGAAAAAGTATCGAAATATTGGTAAAAATGAATATATTTACGTAATATCAAACTACATGAAAAACGTGAAAAAAGTAACTATTGTACCAAATTTGAGGATTTTAACTTCGAATCATAAAGCGAGTTTTCGTATTATTTAGATCCAAGAGAAGACATATGACAATGTTGTTTCCAATACAAACGATAAAAATCAATATGTTTTCATTAGAATTAACTGAAATGTTCCTGATTTTTCGTTTATATTACCGATGGAAGATGTACACGTAAAACCGCTCTATTCCGGCTGAAACGTCGATATATGCAATAAAAACAGAACTTCTCCCCTTTTTAATATCTTACTCAGAATTTCAACGAGAAACAAATAGATGATTGAAAATGAAGTATTTAGGGTTATTATCTAATCAATTATGTGTTTGTATCATTTTTATCGTATATTTAATGAATTAATAACAATAAACTGGAAATTTACGAAACATGGAAAAACTGCAAAATATTGCCTAATCGATATATTTTTATTGCCTAATTGATATATTTTGTTTATATCACATAAAGGAAAAAAGAGATGATAAACGTCAAAATATTACTAAATTCGATGATTTTTAGTACGAAACAAAATGCAAGAAAACTTGCTTAAATATTATGCGATATTCTGAGATATGAAGGCCATATCACATATCGTGATACTACATGAAATAGTATCGAAATATTGGTAAAAATGAATATATTTACGTAATATAAAACTACATGAAAAACGTGAAAAAAGTTACTATTATACCAAATTTGAGGATTTTTACTTCGAATCATAAAGCGAGGTTTCGTATTATTTAGATACAAGAAAAGACATATGACAATGTTCTTTCCAATACAAATGATAAAAATCAATTTGTTTTCATTAGAATTAACTGAAATGTTCCTGATTATTCGTTTATATTACCGATGGAAGATGTACACGTAAAACCGCTCTATTTCGGCTGAAACGTCGATATATGCAATAAAAACAGAACTTCTCCCCTTTTCAATATCTTACTCAGTATTTCAACGAGAAAAAAATAGATGATTGAAACTGAAGTATTTAAAGTTATTATCTAATCAATTATGTGTTTGTATCATTTTTATCATATATTTAATGCATTATCAACAATAAACTCGAAATTCACAAAAACGAGGAAAAACAGCAAAATATTGCCTAATTCGATGATATTTTGTTTATATCACATAATGGAAAAGATGGATGATAAACGTCAAAATATTACTAAATGCAATTTCGATAGTACGAAACAAAATGCAAGAAACCCCACTTAAAATGCAATATTTTCGAAATTCTGAGATTTGAAGGCCAAATCATATATCGTGATACTACATGAAATAGTATCGAAATATTGGTAAAAATGAATATATTTACGTAATATCAAACTACATGAAAACGTGAAAAAATCACTATTATTCCAAATTTGTGGATTTTAACTTCGAATCATAGAGCGAGGTTTCGTATTATTTAGATCCAACAAAAGACATATGACAATGTTGTTTCCAATACAAATGATAAAAATCAATGTGTTTTCATTTGAATTAACTAAAATGTTCCTGATTTTCCGTTTATATTACCGATGGAAGATGTACACTTAAAATCGCTCTATTCCGGCTGAAACGTCGATATATGCAATAAAAACCGAACTTCTCCCCTTTTCAATATCTTACTCAGTATTTTAACGAGAAACAAATTGATAATTGAAGATGAAGAATTTAAGTTTATTATCTAATCATTTATGTGTTTGTATTATATTTATCGTATATTTTATGAATTAATACCATTAAACTGAAAATTCGCAAAAACGTGCAAAAACGGCAAAATATTGCCAAATTCGATGATATTTTGTTTAAATCACATAAAGGAAAAGGGGACGATAAACGTCAAAATATTGCTAAATTCGATGATGTTTAGTACGAAACAAAAATTCAAGAAAACTTGCTTAAAATGCAATATTAAGCGAAAATCTGAGATATGAAGGCCAAATCACATATCGTGATACTACATGAAATAGTATCGAAATATTGGTAAAAATGAATATATTCAAGTAATATCAAACTACATGAAAACGTGAAAAAATCACTATTATTCCAAATTTGTGGATTTTAACTTCGAATCATAGAGCGAGGTTTCGTATTATTTAGATCCAACAAAAGACATATGACAATGTTGTTCCCAATACAAATGATAAAAATCAATGTGTTTTCATTTGAATTAACTAAAATGTTCCTGATTTTCCGTTTATATTACCGATGGAAGATGTACACTTAAAATCGCTCTATTCCGGCTGAAACGTCGATATATGCAATAAAAACCGAACTTCTCCCCTTTTCAATATCTTACTCAGTATTTTAACGAGAAACAAATTGATAATTGAAGATGAAGAATTTAAGTTTATTATCTAATCATTTACGTGTTTGTATTATATTTATCGTATATTTTATGAATTAATACCATTAAACTGAAAATTCGCAAAAACGTGCAAAAACGGCAAAATATTGCCTAATTCGATGATATTTTGTTTAAATCACATAAAGGAAAAGGGGATGATAAACGTCAAAATATTGCTAAATTCGATGATGTTTAGTACGAAACAAAAATTCAAGAAAACTTGCTTAAAATGCAATATTATGCGAAAATCTGAGATATGAAGGCCAAATCACATATCGTGATACTACATGAAATAGTATCGAAATATTGGTAAAAATGAATATATATACGTCATATCAAACTTCATGAAAACGTGAAAAAATCACTATTATTCCAAATTTGTGGATTTTAGCTTCGAATCATAGAGCGAGGTTTCGTATTATATAGATCCAACAAAAGACATATGACAATGTTGTTTCCAATACAAATGATAAAAATCAATGTGTTTTTATTAGAATTAACTAAAATGTTCCTGATTTTAGGTTTATATTACCGATGGAAGATGTACACGTAAAATCGCTCTATTCCGGCTGAAACGTCGATATATGCAATAAAAACCGAACTTCTCCCCTTTTCAATATCTTACTCAGTATTTTAACGAGAAACAAATAGATGATTGAAAATGAAGTATTTAAGGTATAATCTATAATATACTAAATATTAATATACTAAATGTAATATATTTATATATTATATATAATATATATAATATAATATAATATATATAATATAATATAATATATATAATATACTAAATAATATACTATAATATACTAAAAAGTATAATCTAATCAATTATGTTTTTGTATCATTTTTATCGTATATTTAATGAATTATTAACAATAAACTGGAAATTTACAAAACGTGGAAAAACTGCAAAATATTGCCTAATTCGATGATATTTTGTTTATATCACATAAAGGAAAAAGGAGATGATAAACGTCAAAATATTACTAAATTCGATGATTTTTAGTACGAAACAAAATGCAAGAAAACTTGCTTAAAATGCAATATTATGCGATATTCTGAGATTTGAAGACCAAATCACATATCGTGATACTACATGAAATAGTATCGAAATATTGGTAAAAATGAATATATTTACGTAATATCAAACTACATGAAAACGTGAAAAAATCACTATTATTCCAAATTTGTGGATTTAAACTTCGAATCATAGAGCGAGGTTTCGTATTATTTAGATCCAACAAAAGACATATGACAATGTTGTTTTCAATACAAATGATAAAAATCAATTTGTTTTCTTTAGAATTAACTAAAATGTTCCTGATTTTCCGTTTATATTACCGATGGAAGATGTACACGTAAAACCGCTCTATTCCGGCTGAAACGTCGATATATGCAATAAAAACCGAACTTCACACCTTTTCAATATCTTACTCAGTATTTCAACGAGAAACAAATAGATAATTGAAGATGAAGTATTTAAGTTCATTATCTAATCAATTACGTGTTTGTATCATATTTATCGTATATTATATGAATTAATACCATTAAACTGAAAATTCGCAAAAACGTGCAAAAACGGCAAAATATTGCCTAATTCGATGATATTTTGTTTAAATCACATAAAGGAAAAGGGGATGATAAACGTCAAAATATTGCTAAATTCGATGATGTTTAGTACAAAACAAAAATGCAAGAAAACTTGCTTAAAATGCAATATTATGCGAAAATCTGAGATATGAAGGCCAAATCACACATCGTGATACTACATGAAATAGTATCGAAATATTGGTAAAAATGAATATATTTACGTGAAAAACTACATGAAAAACGTGAAAAAGTCACTATTATACCAAATTTGAGGATTTTAACTCCGAATCACAAAGCGAGTTTTCGTATTATTTAGATCCAAGAGAAGACATATGACAATGTTGTTTCCAATACAAACGATAAAAATCAATATGTTTTCATTAGAATTAACTGAAATGTTCCTGATTTTTCGTTTATATTACCGATGGAAGATGTACACGTAAAACCGCTCTATTCCGGCTGAAACGTCGATATATGCAATAAAAACAGAACTTCTCCCTTTTTAATATCTTACTCAGAATTTCAACGAGAAACAAATAGATGATTGAAAATGAAGTATTTAGGGTTATTATCTAATCAATTATGTGTTTGTATCATTTTTATCGTATATTTAATGAATTAATAACAATAAACTGGAAATTTACGAAACATGGAAAAACTGCAAAATATTGCCTAATCGATATATTTTTATTGCCTAATTGATATATTTTGTTTATATCACATAAAGGAAAAAAGAGTTGATAAACGTCAAAATATTACTAAATTCGATGATTTTTAGTACGAAACAAAATGCAAGAAAACTTGCTTAAATATTATGCGATATTCTGAGATATGAAGGCCATATCACATATCGTGATACTACATGAAATAGTATCGAAATATTGGTAAAAATGAATATATTTACGTAATATAAAACTACATGAAAAACGTGAAAAAAGTTACTATTATACCAAATTTGAGGATTTTTACTTCGAATCATAAAGCGAGGTTTCGTATTATTTAGATACAAGAAAAGACATATGACAATGTTCTTTCCAATACAAATGATAAAAATCAATTTGTTTTCATTAGAATTAACTGAAATGTTCCTGATTTTTCGTTTATATTACCGATGGAAGATGTACACGTAAAACCGCTCTATTTCGGCTGAAACGTCGATACATGCAATAAAAACAGAACTTCTCCCCTTTTCAATATCTTACTCAGTATTTCAACGAGAAAAAAATAGATGATTGAAACTGAAGTATTTAAGGTTATTATCTAATCAATTATGTGTTTGTATCATTTTTATCATATATTTAATGCATTATCAACAATAAACTCGAAATTCACAAAAACGAGGAAAAACAGCAAAATATTGCCTAATTCGATGATATTTTGTTTATATCACATAATGGAAAAGATGGATGATAAACGTCAAAATATTACTAAATGCAATTTCGATAGTACGAAACAAAATGCAAGAAACCCCACTTAAAATGCAATATTTTCGAAATTCTGAGATTTGAAGGCCAAATCATATATCGTGATAATACATGAAAAAGTATCGAAATATTGGTAAAAATGAATATATTTACGTAATATCAAACTACATGAAAAACGTGAAAAAAGTAACTATTGTACCAAATTTGAGGATTTTAACTTCGAATCATAAAGCGAGTTTTCGTATTATTTAGATCCAAGAGAAGACATATGACAATGTTGTTTCCAATACAAACGATAAAAATCAATATGTTTTCATTAGAATTAACTGAAATGTTCCTGATTTTTCGTTTATATTACCGATGGAAGATGTACACGTAAAACCGCTCTATTCCGGCTGAAACGTCGATATATGCAATAAAAACAGAACTTCTCCCCTTTTTAATATCTTACTCAGAATTTCAACGAGAAACAAATAGATGATTGAAAATGAAGTATTTAGGGTTATTATCTAATCAATTATGTGTTTGTATCATTTTTATCGTATATTTAATGAATTAATAACAATAAACTGGAAATTTACGAAACATGGAAAAACTGCAAAATATTGCCTAATCGATATATTTTTATTGCCTAATTGATATATTTTGTTTATATCACATAAAGGAAAAAAGAGATGATAAACGTCAAAATATTACTAAATTCGATGATTTTTAGTACGAAACAAAATGCAAGAAAACTTGCTTAAATATTATGCGATATTCTGAGATATGAAGGCCATATCACATATCGTGATACTACATGAAATAGTATCGAAATATTGGTAAAAATGAATATATTTACGTAATATAAAACTACATGAAAAACGTGAAAAAAGTTACTATTATACCAAATTTGAGGATTTTTACTTCGAATCATAAAGCGAGGTTTCGTATTATTTAGATACAAGAAAAGACATATGACAATGTTCTTTCCAATACAAATGATAAAAATCAATTTGTTTTCATTAGAATTAACTGAAATGTTCCTGATTTTTCGTTTATATTACCGATGGAAGATGTACACGTAAAACCGCTCTATTTCGGCTGAAACGTCGATATATGCAATAAAAACAGAACTTCTCCCCTTTTCAATATCTTACTCAGTATTTCAACGAGAAAAAAATAGATGATTGAAACTGAAGTATTTAAGGTTATTATCTAATCAATTATGTGTTTGTATCATTTTTATCATATATTTAATGCATTATCAACAATAAACTCGAAATTCACAAAAACGAGGAAAAACAGCAAAATATTGCCTAATTCGATGATATTTTGTTTATATCACATAATGGAAAAGATGGATGATAAACGTCAAAATATTACTAAATGCAATTTCGATAGTACGAAACAAAATGCAAGAAACCCCACTTAAAATGCAATATTTTCGAAATTCTGAGATATGAAGGCCAAATCATATATCGTGATAATACATGAAAAAGTATCGAAATATTGGTAAAAATGAATATATTTACGTAATATCAAACTACATGAAAAACGTGAAAAAAGTAACTATTGTACCAAATTTGAGGATTTTAACTTCGAATCATAAAGCGAGTTTTCGTATTATTTAGATCCAAGAGAAGACATATGACAATGTTGTTTCCAATACAAACGATAAAAATCAATGTGTTTATATTAGAATTAACTAAAATGTTCCTGATTTTCCGTTTATATTACCGATGGAAGATATACACGTAAAACGGCTCTATTCCGGCAGAAACGTCGATATATGCAATAAAAACCGAACTTCTCCCCTTTTCAATATCTTACTCAGTATTTTAACGAAAAACAAATAGATGATTGAAAATGAAGTATTTAAGGTATAATCTATAATATACTACATATTAATATACTAAATATAATATATTTATATATTATATATAATATATATAATATAGTATAATATATATAATATATTAAATAATATACTATAATATACTAAAAAGTATAATCTAATCAATTATGTGTTTGTATCATTTTTATCGTATATTTAATAAATTAATAACAATAAACTGGAAATTTACAAAACGTGGAAAAACTGCAAAATATTGCCTAATTCCATGATATTTAGTTTATATCACATAAAGGAAAAAGGAGATGATAAACGTCAAAATATTGCTAAATTCGATGATGTTTAGTACGAAACAAAAATTCAAGAAAACTTGCTTAAAATGCAATATTATGCGAAAATCTGAGATACGAAGGCCAAATCACATATCGTGATACTACATGAAATAGTATCGAAATATTGGTAAAAATGAATATATTTACGTAATATCAAACTACATGAAAACGTGAAAAAATCACTATTATTCCAAATTTGTGGATTTTAACTTCGAATCATAAAGCGAGGTTTCGTATTATTTAAATCCAAGAAAAGACATATGACAATGTTGTTTCCAATACAAATGATAAAAATCAATGTGTTTTCATTAGAATGGACTAAAATGTTCCTGATTTTCCGTTTATATTACCGATGGAAGATGTACACCTAAAACCGCACAATTCCGGCTGAAACGTCGATATATGCAATAAAAACCGAACTTCTCCCCTTTTCAATATCTTACTCAGTATTTCAACGAGAAACAAATTGATAATTGAAGATGAAGAATTTAAGTTTATTATCTAATCATTTACGTGTTTGTATTATATTTATCGTATATTTATTGAATTAATACCATTAAACTGAAAATTCGCAAAAACGTGCAAAAACGGCAAAATATTGCCTAATTCGATGATATTTTGTTTAAATCACATAAAGGAAAAGGGGATGATAAACGTCAAAATATTGCTAAATTCGATGATGTTTAGTACGAAACAAAAATTCAAGAAAACTTGCTTAAAATGCAATATTATGCGAAAATCTGAGATATGAAGGCCAAATCACATATCGTGATACTACATGAAATAGTATCGAAATATTGGTAAAAATGAATATATTTACGTAATATCAAACTACATGAAAACGTGAAAAAATCACTATTATTCCAAATTTGTGGATTTTAGCTTCGAATCATAGAACGAGGTTTCGTATTATTTAGATCCAACAAAAGACATATGACAATGTTGTTTCCAATACAAATGATAAAAATCAATGTGTTTTCATTAGAATTAACTAAAATGTTCCTGATTTTCCGTTTATATTACCGATACAAGATGTACACGTAAAATCGCTCTATTCCGGCTGAAACGTCGATATATGCAATAAAAACCGAACTTCTCCCCTTTTCAATATCTTACTCAGTATTTTAACGAGAAACAAATAGATGATTGAAAATGAAGTATTTAGGGTTATTATCTAATCAATTATGTGTTTGTATCATTTTTATCGTATATTTAATGAATTAATAACAATAAACTGGAAATTTACGAAACATGGAAAAACTGCAAAATATTGCCTAATTCGATATATTTTTATTGCCTAATTGATATATTTTGTTTATATCACATAAAGGAAAAAGGAGATGATAAACGTCAAAATATTACTAAATTCGATGATTTTTAGTACGAAACAAAATGCAAGAAAACTTGCTTAAAATGCAATATTATGCGATATTCTGAGATTTGAAGGCCATATCACATATCGTGATACTACATGAAATAGTATCAAAATATTGGTAAAAATGAATATATTTACGTAATATAAAACTACATGAAAAACGTGAAAAAAGTTACTATTATACCAAATTTGAGGATTTTTACTTCGAATCATAAAGCGAGGTTTCGTATTATTTAGATACAAGAAAAGACATATGACAATGTTCTTTCCAATACAAATGATAAAAATTAATTTGTTTTCAATAGAATTAACTGAAATGTTCCTGATTTTTCGTTTATATTACCGATGGAAGATGTACACGTAAAACCGCTCTATTTCGGCTGAAACGTCGATATATGCAATAAAAACAGAACTTCTCCCCTTTTCAATATCTTACTCAGTATTTCAACGAGAAAAAAATAGATGATTGAAACTGAAGTATATAAGGTTATTATCTAATCAATTATGTGTTTGTATCATTTTTATCATATATTTAATGCATTATCAACAATAAACTCGAAATTCACAAAAACGAGGAAAAACAGCAAAATATTGCCTAATTCGATGATATTTTGTTTATATCACATAATGGAAAAGATGGATGATAAACGTCAAAATATTACTAAATGCGATTTCGATAGTACGAAACAAAATGCAAGAAACCCCACTTAAAATGCAATATTTTCGAAATTCTGAGATTTGAAGACCAAATCATATATCGTGATACTACATGAAAAAGTATCGAAATATTGGTAAAAATGAATATATTTACGTAATATCAAACTACATGAAAAACGTGAAAAAAGTAACTATTGTACCAAATTTGAGGATTTTAACTTCGAATCATAAAGCGAGGTTTCGTATTATTTAGATCCAAGAGAAGACATATGACAATGCTGTTTCCAATACAAACGATAAAAATCAATGTGTTTTCATTAGAATTAACTAAAATGTTCCTGATTTTCCGTTTATATTACCGATGGAAGATGTACACGTAAAACCGCTCTATTCCGGCAGAAACGTCGATATATGCAATAAAAACCGAACTTCTCCCCTTTTCAATATATTACTCAGTATTTTAACGAGAAACAAATTGATAATTGAAGATGAAGAATTAAAGTTTATTATCTAATCATTTACGTGTTTGTATTATATTTATCGTATATTTTATGAATTAATACCATTAAACTGAAAATTCGCAAAAACGTGCAAAAACGGCAAAATATTGCCTAATTCGATGATATTTTGTTTAAATCACATAAAGGAAAAGGGGGATGATAAACGTCAAAATATTGCTAAATTCGATGATGTTTAGTACGAAACAAAAATTCAAGAAAACTTGCTTAAAATGCAATATTATGCGAAAATCTGAGATATGAAGGCCAAATCACATATCGTGATACTACATGAAATAGTATCGAAATATTGGTAAAAATGAATATATTTACGTAATATCAAACTACATGAAAACGTGAAAAAATCACTATTATTCCAAATTTGTGGATTTTATCTTCGAATCATAAAGCGAGGTTTCGTATTATTTAGATCCAAGAAAAGACATATGACAATGTTGTTTCCAATACAAATGATAAAAATCAATGTGTTTTCATTAGAATGGACTAAAATGTTCCTGATTTTCCGTTTATATTACCGATGGAAGATGTACACCTAAAACCGCACAATTCCGGCTGAAACGTCGATATATGCAATAAAAACCGAACTTCTCCCCTTTTCAATATCTTACTCAGTATTTCAACGAGAAAAAAATTGATAATTGAAGATGAAGAATTTAAGTTTATTATCTAATCATTTACGTGTTTGTATTATATTTATCGTATATTTTATGAATTAATACCATTAAACTGAAAATTCGCAAAAACGTGCAAAAACGGCAAAATATTGCCTAATTCGATGATATTTTGTTTAAATCACATAAAGGAAAAGGGGATGATAAACGTCAAAATATTGCTAAATTCGATGATGTTTAGTACGAAACAAAAATTCAAGAAAACTTGCTTAAAATGCAATATTATGCGAAAATCTGAGATATGAAGGCCAAATCACATATCGTGATACTACATGAAATAGTATCGAAATATTGGTAAAAATGAATATATTTACGTAATATCAAACTACATGAAAACGTGAAAAAATCACTATTATTCCAAATTTGTGGATTTAAACTTCGAATCATAGAGCGAGGTTTCGTATTATTTAGATCCAACAAAAGACATATGACAATGTTGTTTTCAATACAAATGATAAAAATCAATTTGTTTTCTTTAGAATTAACTAAAATGTTCCTGATTTTCCGTTTATATTACCGATGGAAGATGTACACGTAAAACCGCTCTATTCCGGCTGAAACGTCGATATATGCAATAAAAACCGAACTTCTCACCTTTTCAATATCTTACTCAGTATTTCAACGAGAAACAAATAGATAATTGAAGATGAAGTATTTAAGTTCATTATCTAATCAATTACGTGTTTGTATCATATTTATCGTATATTATATGAATTAATACCATTAAACTGAAAATTCGCAAAAACGTGCAAAAACGGCAAAATATTGCCTAATTCGATGATATTTTGTTTAAATCACATAAAGGAAAAGGGGATGATAAACGTCAAAATATTGCTAAATTCGATGATGTTTAGTACAAAACAAAAATGCAAGAAAACTTGCTTAAAATGCAATATTATGCGAAAATCTGAGATATGAAGGCCAAATCACACATCGTGATACTACATGAAATAGTATCGAAATATTGGTAAAAATGAATATATTTACGTGAAAAACTACATGAAAAACGTGAAAAAGTCACTATTATACCAAATTTGAGGATTTTAACTCCGAATCACAAAGCGAGTTTTCGTATTATTTAGATCCAAGAGAAAACATATGACAATGTTGTTTCCAATACAAACGATAAAAATCAATATGTTTTCATTAGAATTAACTGAAATGTTCCTGATTTTTCGCTTATATTACCGATGGAAGATGTACACGTAAAACCGCTCTATTCCGGCTGAAACGTCGATATATGCAATAAAAACAGAACTTCTCCCCTTTTTAATATCTTACTCAGAATTTCAACGAGAAACAAATAGATGATTGAAAATGAAGTATTTAGGGTTATTATCTAATCAATTATGTGTTTGTATCATTTTTATCGTATATTTAATGAATTAATAACAATAAACTGGAAATTTACGAAACATAAAAAAACTGCAAAATATTGCCTAATCGATATATTTTTATTGCCTAATTGATATATTTTGTTTATATCACATAAAGGAAAAAAGAGATGATAAACGTCAAAATATTACTAAATTCGATGATTTTTAGTACGAAACAAAATGCAAGAAAACTTGCTTAAATATTATGCGATATTCTGAGATATGAAGGCCATATCACATATCGTGATACTACATGAAATAGTATCGAAATATTGGTAAAAATGAATATATTTACGTAATATAAAACTACATGAAAAACGTGAAAAAAGTTACTATTATACCAAATTTAAGGATTTTTACTTCGAATCATAAAGCGAGGTTTCGTATTATTTAGATACAAGAAAAGACATATGACAATGTTCTTTCCAATACAAATGATAAAAATCAATTTGTTTTCATTAGAATTAACTGAAATGTTCCTGATTTTTCGTTTATATTACCGATGGAAGATGTACACGTAAAACCGCTCTATTTCGGCTGAAACGTCGATATATGCAATAAAAACAGAACTTCTCCCCTTTTCAATATCTTACTCAGTATTTCAACGAGAAAAAAATAGATGATTGAAACTGAAGTATTTAAGGTTATTATCTAATCAATTATGTGTTTGTATCATTTTTATCATATATTTAATGCATTATCAACAATAAACTCGAAATTCACAAAAACGAGGAAAAACAGCAAAATATTGCCTAATTCGATGATATTTTGTTTATATCACATAATGGAAAAGATGGATGATAAACGTCAAAATATTACTAAATGCAATTTCGATAGTACGAAACAAAATGCAAGAAACCCCACTTAAAATGCAATATTTTCGAAATTCTGAGATTTGAAGGCCAAATCATATATCGTGATAATACATGAAAAAGTATCGAAATATTGGTAAAAATGAATATATTTACGTAATATCAAACTACATGAAAAACTTGAAAAAAGTAACTATTGTACCAAATTTGAGGATTTTAACTTCGAATCATAAAGCGAGTTTTCGTATTATTTAGATCCAAGAGAAGACATATGACAATGTTGTTTCCAATACAAACGATAAAAATCAATGTGTTTTCATTAGAATTAACTAAAATGTTCCTGATTTTCCGTTTATATTACCGATGGAAGATATACACGTAAAACGGCTCTATTCCGGCAGAAACGTCGATATATGCAATAAAAACCGAACTTCTCCCTTTTCAATATCTTACTCAGTATTTTAACGAGAAACAAATAGATGATTGAAAATGAAGTATTTAAGGTATAATCTATAATATACTACATATTAATATACTAAATATAATATATTTATATATTATATATAATATATAATATAGTATATATATAATATATTAAATAATATACTATAATATACTAAAAAGTATAATCTAATCAATTATGTGTTTGTATCATTTTTATCGTATATTTAATAAATTAATAACAATAAACTGGAAATTTACAAAACGTGGAAAAACTGCAAAATATTGCCTAATTCCATGATATTTAGTTTATATCACATAAAGGAAAAAGGAGATGATAAACGTCAAAATATTACTAAATTCGATGATTTTTAGTACGAAACAAAATGCAAGAAAACTTGCTTAAAATGCAATATTATGCGATATTCGGAGATTTGAAGGCCGTTTCACATATCGTGATACTACATGAAATAGTATCGAAATATTGGTAAAAATGAATATATTTACGGAATATAAAACTACATGAAAAACGTGAAAAAGTCACTATTATACCAAATTTGAGGATTTTAACTTCGAATCATAAAGCGAGGTTTCGTATTATTTAGATCCAAAAAAAGACATATGACAATGTTGTTTCCAATCCAAATTATAAAAATCAATTTATTTTCATTAGAATTAACTAAAATGTTCCTGATTTTCCGTTTATATTACCGATGGAAGATGTACACGTACAACCGCTCTATTCCGGCTGAAACGTCGATATATGCAATAAAAACAGAACTTCTGCCCTTTTCAATATCTTACTCAGTATTTCAACGAGAAACAAATAGATGATTGAAAATGAAGTATTTATGGTTATTATCTAATCAATTATGTGTTTGTATCATTTTTTTCGTATATATAATGAATTATCAACAATAAACTGGAAATTCACAAAAACGTGTAAAAACAGCAAAATATTGCCTAATTCGATTATATTTTGTTTAACTCACATAAAGGAAAAGGGTATGATAAACGTCAAAATATTGCTAAATTCGATGATGTTTAGTACGAAACAAAAATGCAAGAAAACTTGCTTAAAATGCAATATTATGCGAAAATCTGAGATATGAAGGCCAAATCACATATCGTGATACTACATGAAATAGTATCGAAATATTGGTAAAAATGAATATATTTACGTAATATCAAACTACATGAAAACGTGAGAAAATCACTATTATTCCAAATTTGTTGATTTTAGCTTCGAATCATAGAACGAGGTTTCGTATTATTTAGATCCAACAAAAGACATATGACAATGTTGTTTCCAATACAAATGATAAATATCAATTTATTTTCTTTAGAATTACCTAAAATGTTCCTGATTTTCCGTTTATATTACCGATGGAAGATGTACACGTAAAACCGCTCTATTCCGGCTGAAACGTCGATATATGCAATAAAAACCGAACTTCTCACCTTTTCAATATCCTACTCAGTATTTCAACAAGAAACAAATAGATAATTAAAGATGAAGTATTTAAGTTTATTATCTAATCATTTACGTGTTTGTATTATATTTATCGTATATTTTATGAATTAATACCATTAAACTGAAAATTCGCAAAAACGTGCAAAAACGGCAAAATATTGCCTAATTCGATGATATTTTGTTTAAATCACATAAAGAAAAAGGGTGATGATCAACGTCAAAATATTGCTAAATTCGATGATGTTTAGTACGAAACAAAAATTCAAGAAAACTTGCTTAAAATGCAATATTATGCGAAAATCTGAGATATGAAGGCCAAATCACATATCGTGATACTACATGAAATAGTATCGAAATATTGGTAAAAATGAATATATTTACGTAATATCAAACTACATGAAAACGTGAAAAAATAACTATTATTCCAAATTTGTGGATTTTAACTTCGAATCATAAAGCGAGGTTTCGTATTATTTAGATCCAAGAAAAGACATATGACAATGTTGTTTCCAATACAAATGATAAAAATCAATGTGTTTTCATTAGAATGGACTAAAATGTTCCTGATTTTCCGTTTATATTACCGATGGAAGATGTACACCTAAAACCGCACAATTCCGGCTGAAACGTCGATATATGCAATAAAAACCGAACTTCTCCCCTTTTCAATATCTTACTCAGTATTTCAACGAGAAACAAATTGATAATTGAAGATGAAAAATTTAAGTTTATTATCTAATCATTTACGTGTTTGTATTATATTTATCGTATATTTTATGAATTAATACCATTAAACTGAAAATTTGCAAAAACGTGCAAAAACGGCAAAATATTGCCTAATTCGATGATATTTTGTTTAAATCACATAAAGGAAAAGGGGATGATAAACGTCAAAATATTGCTAAATTCGATGATGTTTAGTACGAAACAAAAATTCAAGAAAACTTGCTTAAAATGCAATATTATGCGAAAATCTGAGATATGAAGGCCAAATCACATATCGTGATACTACATGAAATAGTATCGAAATATTGGTAAAAATGAATATATTTACGTAATATCAAACTACATGAAAACGTGAAAAAATCACTATTATTCCAAATTTGTGGATTTTAGCTTCGAATCATAGAACGAGGTTTCGTATTATTTAGATCCAACAAAAGACATATGACAATGTTGTTTCCAATACAAATGATAAAAATCAATGTGTTTTCATTAGAATTAACAAAAATGTTCCTGATTTTCCGTTTATATTACCGATGGAAGATGTACACGTACAACCGCTCTATTCCGGCTGAAACGTCGATATATGCAATAAAAACAGAACTTCTGCCCTTTTCAATATCTTACTCAGTATTTCAACGAGAAACAAATAGATGATTGAAAATGAAGTATTTATGGTTATTATCTAATCAATTATGTGTTTGTATCATTTTTTTCGTATATATAATGAATTATCAACAATAAACTGGAAATTCACAAAAACGTGTAAAAACAGCAAAATATTGCCTAATTCGATTATATTTTGTTTAACTCACATAAAGGAAAAGGGTATGATAAACGTCAAAATATTGCTAAATTCGATGATGTTTAGTACGAAACAAAAATGCAAGAAAACTTGCTTAAAATGCAATATTATGCGAAAATCTGAGATATGAAGGCCAAATCACATATCGTGATACTACATGAAATAGTATCGAAATATTGGTAAAAATGAATATATTTACGTAATATCAAACTACATGAAAACGTGAGAAAATCACAATTATTCCAAATTTGTTGATTTTAGCTTCGAATCATAGAACGAGGTTTCGTATTATTTAGATCCAACAAAAGACATATGACAATGTTGTTTCCAATACAAATGATAAATATCAATTTATTTTCTTTAGAATTACCTAAAATGTTCCTGATTTTCCGTTTATATTACCGATGGAAGATGTACACGTAAAACCGCTCTATTCCGGCTGAAACGTCGATATATGCAATAAAAACCGAACTTCTCACCTTTTCAATATCCTACTCAGTATTTCAACAAGAAACAAATAGATAATTAAAGATGAAGTATTTAAGTTTATTATCTAATCATTTACGTGTTTGTATTATATTTATCGTATATTTTATGAATTAATACCATTAAACTGAAAATTCGCAAAAACGTGCAAAAACGGCAAAATATTGCCTAATTCGATGATATTTTGTTTAAATCACATAAAGAAAAAGGGTGATGATCAACGTCAAAATATTGCTAAATTCGATGATGTTTAGTACGAAACAAAAATTCAAGAAAACTTGCTTAAAATGCAATATTATGCGAAAATCTGAGATATGAAGGCCAAATCACATATCGTGATACTACATGAAATAGTATCGAAATATTGGTAAAAATGAATATATTTACGTAATATCAAACTACATGAAAACGTGAAAAAATAACTATTATTCCAAATTTGTGGATTTTAACTTCGAATCATAAAGCGAGGTTTCGTATTATTTAGATCCAAGAAAAGACATATGACAATGTTGTTTCCAATACAAATGATAAAAATCAATGTGTTTTCATTAGAATGGACTAAAATGTTCCTGATTTTCCGTTTATATTACCGATGGAAGATGTACACCTAAAACCGCACAATTCCGGCTGAAACGTCGATATATGCAATAAAAACCGAACTTCTCCCCTTTTCAATATCTTACTCAGTATTTCAACGAGAAACAAATTGATAATTGAAGATGAAAAATTTAAGTTTATTATCTAATCATTTACGTGTTTGTATTATATTTATCGTATATTTTATGAATTAATACCATTAAACTGAAAATTTGCAAAAACGTGCAAAAACGGCAAAATATTGCCTAATTCGATGATATTTTGTTTAAATCACATAAAGGAAAAGGGGATGATAAACGTCAAAATATTGCTA
This sequence comes from Procambarus clarkii, assembly GCF_040958095.1. Lineage (NCBI taxonomy): Eukaryota > Metazoa > Arthropoda > Malacostraca > Decapoda > Cambaridae > Procambarus > Procambarus clarkii. The sequence goes on from NW_027190208.1 coordinate 44,508, forward strand.
AATTCGATGATGTTTAGTACGAAACAAAAATTCAAGAAAACTTGCTTAAAATGCAATATTATGCGAAAATCTGAGATATGAAGGCCAAATCACATATCGTGATACTACATGAAATAGTATCGAAATATTGGTAAAAATGAATATATTTACGTAATATCAAACTACATGAAAACGTGAAAAAATCACTATTATTCCAAATTTGTGGATTTTAGCTTCGAATCATAGAACGAGGTTTCGTATTATTTAGATCCAACAAAAGACATATGACAATGTTGTTTCCAATACAAATGATAAAAATCAATGTGTTTTCATTAGAATTAACTAAAATGTTCCTGATTTTCCGTTTATATTACCGATACAAGATGTACACGTAAAATCGCTCTATTCCGGCTGAAACGTCGATATATGCAATAAAAACCGAACTTCTCCCCTTTTCAATATCTTACTCAGTATTTTAACGAGAAACAAATAGATGATTGAAAATGAAGTATTTAGGGTTATTATCTAATCAATTATGTGTTTGTATCATTTTTATCGTATATTTAATGAATTAATAACAATAAACTGGTAATTTACGAAACATGGAAAAACTGCAAAATATTGCCTAATTCGATATATTTTTATTGCCTAATTGATATATTTTGTTTATATCACATAAAGGAAAAAGGAGATGATAAACGTCAAAATATTACTAAATTCGATGATTTTTAGTACGAAACAAAATGCAAGAAAACTTGCTTAAAATGCAATATTATGCGATATTCTGAGATTTGAAGGCCATATCACATATCGTGATACTACATGAAATAGTATCGAAATATTGGTAAAAATGAATATATTTACGTAATATAAAACTACATGAAAAACGTGAAAAAGGTTACTATTATACCAAATTTGAGGATTTTTACTTCGAATCATAAAGCGAGGTTTCGTATTATTTAGATACAAGAAAAGACATATGACAATGTTCTTTCCAATACAAATGATAAAAATCAATTTGTTTTCATTAGAATTAACTGAAATGTTCCTGATTTTTCGTTTATATTACCGATGGAAGATGTACACGTAAAACCGCTCTATTTCGGCTGAAACGTCGATATATGCAATAAAAACAGAACTTCTCCCCTTTTCAATATCTTACTCAGTATTTCAACGAGAAAAAATAGATGATTGAAACTGAAGTATATAAGGTTATTATCTAATCAATTATGTGTTTGTATCATTTTTATCATATATTTAATGCATTATCAACAATAAACTCGAAATTCACAAAAACGAGGAAAAACAGCAAAATATTGCCTAATTCGATGATATTTTGTTTATATCACATAATGGAAAAGATGGATGATAAACGTCAAAATATTACTAAATGCGATTTCGATAGTACGAAACAAAATGCAAGAAACCCCACTTAAAATGCAATATTTTCGAAATTCTGAGATTTGAAGGCCAAATCATATATCGTGATACTACATGAAAAAGTATCGAAATATTGGTAAAAATGAATATATTTACGTAATATCAAACTACATGAAAAACGTGAAAAAAGTAACTATTGTACCAAATTTGAGGATTTTAACTTCGAATCATAAAGCGAGGTTTCGTATTATTTAGATCCAAGAGAAGACATATGACAATGCTGTTTCCAATACAAACGATAAAAATCAATGTGTTTTCATTAGAATTAACTAAAATGTTCCTGATTTTCCGTTTATATTACCGATGGAAGATGTACACGTAAAACCGCTCTATTCCGGCAGAAACGTCGATATATGCAATAAAAACCGAACTTCTCCCCTTTTCAATATATTACTCAGTATTTTAACGAGAAACAAATTGATAATTGAAGATGAAGAATTTAAGTTTATTATCTAATCATTTACGTGTTTGTATTATATTTATCGTATATTTTATGAATTAATACCATTAAACTGAAAATTCGCAAAAACGTGCAAAAACGGCAAAATATTGCCTAATTCGATGATATTTTGTTTAAATCACATAAAGAAAAAGGGGGATGATAAACGTCAAAATATTGCTAAATTCGATGATGTTTAGTACGAAACAAAAATTCAAGAAAACTTGCTTAAAATGCAATATTATGCGAAAATCTGAGATATGAAGGCCAAATCACATATCGTGATACTACATGAAATAGTATCGAAATATTGGTAAAAATGAATATATTTACGTAATATCAAACTACATGAAAACGTGAAAAAATCACTATTATTCCAAATTTGTGGATTTTAACTTCGAATCATAAAGCGAGGTTTCGTATTATTTAGATCCAAGAAAAGACATATGACAATGTTGTTTCCAATACAAATGATAAAAATCAATGTGTTTTCATTAGAATGGACTAAAATGTTCCTGATTTTCCGTTTATATTACCGATGGAAGATGTACACCTAAAACCGCACAATTCCGGCTGAAACGTCGATATATGCAATAAAAACCGAACTTCTCCCCTTTTCAATATCTTACTCAGTATTTCAACGAGAAACAAATTGATAATTGAAGATGAAGAATTTAAGTTTATTATCTAATCATTTACGTGTTTGTATTATATTTATCGTATATTTTATGAATTAATACCATTAAACTGAAAATTCGCAAAAACGTGCAAAAACGGCAAAATATTGCCTAATTCGATGATATTTTGTTTAAATCACATAAAGGAAAAGGGGATGATAAACGTCAAAATATTGCTAAATTCGATGATGTTTAGTACGAAACAAAAATTCAAGAAAACTTGCTTAAAATGCAATATTATGCGAAAATCTGAGATATGAAGGCCAAATCACATATCGTGATACTACATGAAATAGTATCGAAATATTGGTAAAAATGAATATATATACGTAATATCAAACTACATGAAAACGTGAAAAAATCACTATTATTCCAAATTTGTGGATTTTAGCTTCGAATCATAGGTTTCGTATTATATAGATCCAACAAAAGACATATGACAATGTTGTTTCCAATACAAATGATAAAAATCAATGTGTTTTTATTAGAATTAACTAAAATGTTCCTGATTTTCCGTTTATATTACCGATGGAAGATGTACACGTAAAATCGCTCTATTCCGGCTGAAACGTCGATATATGCAATAAAAACCGAACTTCTCCCCTTTTCAATATCTTACTCAGTATTTTAACGAGAAACAAATAGATGATTGAAAATGAAGTATTTAAGGTATAATCTATAATATACTAAATATTAATATACTAAATATAATATATTTATATATTATATATAATATATATAATATAATATAATAATATAATATAAATAATATAATAATATAATATAATATATATAATATACTAAATAATATACTATAATATACTAAAAAGTATAATCTAATCAATTATGTTTTTGTATCATTTTTATCGTATATTTAATGAATTAATAACAATAAACTGGAAATTTACAAAACGTGGAAAAACTGCAAAATATTGCCTAATTCGATGATATTTTGTTTATATCACATAAAGGAAAAAGGAGATGATAAACGTCAAAATATTACTAAATTCGATGATTTTTAGTACGAAACAAAATGCAAGAAAACTTGCTTAAAATGCAATATTATGCGATATTCTGAGATTTGAAGACCAAATCACATATCGTGATACTACATGAAATAGTATCGAAATATTGGTAAAAATGAATATATTTACGTAATATCAAACTACATGAAAACGTGAAAAAATCACTATTATTCCAAATTTGTGGATTTAAACTTCGAATCATAGAGCGAGGTTTCGTATTATTTAGATCCAACAAAAGACATATGACAATGTTGTTTTCAATACAAATGATAAAAATCAATTTGTTTTCTTTAGAATTAACTAAAATGTTCCTGATTTTCCGTTTATATTACCGATGGAAGATGTACACGTAAAACCGCTCTATTCCGGCTGAAACGTCGATATATGCAATAAAAACCGAACTTCTCACCTTTTCAATATCTTACTCAGTATTTCAACGAGAAACAAATAGATAATTGAAGATGAAGTATTTAAGTTCATTATCTAATCAATTACGTGTTTGTATCATATTTATCGTATATTATATGAATTAATACCATTAAACTGAAAATTCGCAAAAACGTGCAAAAACGGCAAAATATTGCCTAATTCGATGATATTTTTGTTTAAATCACATAAAGGAAAAGGGGATGATAAACGTCAAAATATTGCTAAATTCGATGATGTTTAGTACAAAACAAAAATGCAAGAAAACTTGCTTAAAATGCAATATTATGCGAAAATCTGAGATATGAAGGCCAAATCACACATCGTGATACTACATGAAATAGTATCGAAATATTGGTAAAAATGAATATATTTACGTGAAAAACTACATGAAAAACGTGAAAAAGTCACTATTATACCAAATTTGAGGATTTTAACTCCGAATCACAAAGCGAGTTTTCGTATTATTTAGATCCAAGAGAAGACATATGACAATGTTGTTTCCAATACAAACGATAAAAATCAATATGTTTTCATTAGAATTAACTGAAATGTTCCTGATTTTTCGTTTATATTACCGATGGAAGATGTACACGTAAAACCGCTCTATTCCGGCTGAAACGTCGAAATATGCAATAAAAACAGAACTTCTCCCCTTTTTAATATCTTACTCAGAATTTCAACGAGAAACAAATAGATGATTGAAAATGAAGTATTTAGGGTTATTATCTAATCAATTATGTGTTTGTATCATTTTTATCGTATATTTAATGAATTAATAACAATAAACTGGAAATTTACGAAACATGGAAAAACTGCAAAATATTGCCTAATCGATATATTTTTATTGCCTAATTGATATATTTTGTTTATATCACATAAAGGAAAAAAGAGATGATAAACGTCAAAATATTACTAAATTCGATGATTTTTAGTACGAAAACGAAACAAAATGCAAGAAAACTTGCTTAAATATTATGCGATATTCTGAGATATGAAGGCCATATCACATATCGTGATACTACATGAAATAGTATCGAAATATTGGTAAAAATGAATATATTTACGTAATATAAAACTACATGAAAAACGTGAAAAAAGTTAC
>NW_027190209.1:0-49583 GCF_040958095.1 Procambarus clarkii
ATCCGATAGACCTTGCGTTCGAGCCTGTCGAAACGGTTGCAATTACAGGGCACATATTGTCCTCTCCTGTAGCAGCATCAGGTTCGATAGATTCTCTGGACAGCCGATGATTGACCTTCTGGCAGTTCTCACGTTGACAAATTTAAAACTGTTTTTTTGATAAAAAAAAACGGCACATTCCTTAGATGTTTAAATTTGTTATCTCTGTCCGTGTATGTGTCTTGAGTTGAGTTTTGATTCCTTGTGTTTCTTGATTCCTTGTGTTTCTTGATTCCGTGTGTGTCTTGAATCCGTTTGTGTCTTGATTCCGTGTGTGTCTTGAATCCGTTTGTGTCTTGATTCCTTGTGTTTCTTGATTCCGTGTGTGCCTTGATTCCTTGTGTTTCTTGATTCCGTGTGTGTCTTGATTCCGTGTGTGTCTTGATTCCGAGTGTGTCTTGATTCCGTCTGTGCCTTGGTTCCTTGTGTTTCTTGATTCCGTGTGTGTCGTGATTCCTTGTGTTTCTTGATTCCGTGTGTGTCTTGATTCCGTTTGTGTCTTGATTCCTTGTGTTTCTTGATTCCGAGTGTGTCTTGATTCCGTTTGTGTCTTGATTCCTTGTGTTTCTTGATTCCGTGTGTGTCTTGATTCCGTCTGTGCCTTGATTCCTTGTGTTTCTTGATTACGTGTGTGTCTTGATTCCTTGTGTGATTCCGTCTGTGCCTTGATTCCTTGTGTTTCTTGATTCCGAGTGTGTCTTGGTTCCGTGTGTGTCTTGATTCCGTGTGTGCCTTGATTCCTTGTGTTTCTTGATTCCGTGTGTGTCTTGATTCCGTTTGTGTCTTGATTCCTTGTGTTTCTTGATTCCGTGTGTGCCTTGATTCCTTGTGTTTCTTGATTCCGTGTGTGTCTTGATTCTGTGTGTTTCTTGATTCCGTGTGTGTCTTGATTCCGTGTGTGTCTTGATTCCGTGTGTGTCTTGATTCCGTGTGTGTCCTGATTCCTTGTGTTTCTTGATTCCGTGTGTGTCTTGATTCCGTGTGTGTCTTGATTCCGTGTGTGTCCTGATTCCTTGTGTTTCTTGATTCCTTGTGTTTCTTGATTCCGTGTGTGTCTTGATTCCGTCTGTGCCTTGATTCCTTGTGTTTCTTGATTCCGTGAGTGTCTTGATTCCTTGTGTGTCTTGATTCCGTCTGTGCCTTGATTCCTTGTGTTTCTTGATTCCGTGTGTGTCTTGATTCCGTTTGTGTCTTGATTCCTTGTGTTTCTTGATTCCGTGTGTGTCTTGATTCCGTTTGTGTCTTGATTCCTTGTGTCTCTTGATTCCGTGTGTGCCTTGATTCCTTGTGTTTCTTGATTCCGTGTGTGTCTTGATTCCGTGTGTTTCTTGATTCCGTGTGTGTCTTGATTCCGTGTGTGTCTTGATTCCGTGTGTGTCTTGATTCCGTGTGTGTCCTGATTCCTTGTGTTTCTTGATTCCTTGTGTTTCTTGATTCCGTGTTTGTCTTGATTCCGTCTGTGCCTTGATTCCTTATGTGTCTTGATTTCGTGTGTGTCTCCTGAGTGTGTCTTGTTTCCGCGTGTGTCTTGATTCCGTATGTTCCCGTGTCCGTCAGAGTCTTAGGTTAGTCTTAGGTTAGGTTAGGTTAGGTTAGTTAGTGTCCGTGTCAGTGTCTATGTCATTGTCCCTGGGGTTTTGAGTCCAGGATGCCATTTGTGTCCCCTCAAATTGCCTCCCTTATCTCCACCTTGGGATCGTGTCAGTGTCCATGTGTGTCTTGATTCTGTGTGTGTCTTGAGTCCGTGTGTATCTTGAGTCCGTGTGTGTCTTGATTCTGTGAGTGTCTTGAGTCCGTGTGTGTCTTGATTCTGTGTGTGTCTTGATTCTGTGAGTGTCTTGAGTCCGTGTGTGTCTTGATTCTGTGTGTGTCTTGAGTCCGTGTGTGTCTTGAGTACGTGTATTGATTCCGTGTGTCCGTGTCCGTTAGAGTCTATGAGTGTCCGTATCCGTGTCCGTGTCATTATCCCTGGGGTATTGAGTCCAGGATGCCATTTGTGTCCCCTCAAATTGCCTCCCTTGTCTCCACCTTGGGATCGTGTCAGTGTCCATGTGTGTCTTGATTCCGCGTGTGTCTTGAGTCCGTGTGTGTCTTGAGTCCGTGTGTGTCTTGAGTCCGCGTGTGTCTTGAGTCCGTGTGTGTCTTGATTCCGCGTGTGTCTTGAGTCCGCGTGTGTCTTGATTCCGTGTGTGTCTTGAGTCCGCGTGTGTCTTGAGTCCGTGTGTGTCTTGAGTCCGCGTGTGTCTTGAGTCCGTGTGTGTCTTGATTCCGCGTGTGTCTTGAGTCCTGTGTGTTCGGGTGTCTTTGGGGTTTTGGGTCCAGGAAGCTATTTGTGTCGACCCAAATTGCCTCCCTTCTCCCCACCTGAAATCCAGGTGAATTGAAAGACCTGCCCGAGGTCAGTGGATCCAGGTATCCGTCCGTGGGCCCCCGGATTTCAACCCTTCCCCACATTCCAGGGGGTCGGTCAATCAATCTTCAGCTATCCAGAGAATCTATCGAAACTGATGCTCCTACAGGAGGGGACACACAGATAAATCTGTGCCCTGTACTTGCAACCGTTCCGACAGGCTCGAACGCAGGTCTATCCGGATTAAGAACATGTTCTATCCGACTAGGCCACGCTGGAGTTGCCTTCTGAATCAAATTTTCCACTTGTATTTATATCTCGTAGTAAGGTTAGTTAGTGTCTATTTATCAACATTTGCAATGATTGACGTGTGAAGTTGTGAGTTTGTGTTGACAGATAGAAATTCATAACAGCTTATTCGATGAGGTTGCAGTCCAGTGAGGCAGTTTCATGAATGAATATTGGAGAATTTAGGCAAACTGACGTGTGTGTGTGTGTGTGTGTGTGTGTGTGTGTGTGTGTGTGTGTGTGTGTGTGTGTGTGTGTGTGTGTGTGTGTGTGTGTGTGTGTGTGTGTGTGTGTGTGTGTGTGTGTGTAAAGGTATGTATTATTTAATATTTAGTGTGGTGTGTGTGTCCAAATGAGTTTGTGAATGGTAAACAAGCAATCCAATACCTAATATGTGCTAATCTAGGCCTCGTTTTGTATACATATATATATATGTGTTTACTAGGGAATGAAAATCCGGTTTGTTTTATTCTAAGTTTTTTCAACAATAAATAGTACATACGCGAACGAACGGTTCGGCTGGGTAAGTATAGCGTTGTGGCGGCCATTTTCTCTGTTAGGCGGGGGTTGGGGGAAGGGGGGGGTTGGTCTCTGGTAATTGTGGTATAGGGGTAGTTATATTTGGGCCTCGGTTGGGGGGTAGGGTGTTGGTAGGGGGGTGGGGCCCAGGGAGCAGCAGAGGGGGGACCTGAGGGAGAGGCATGGAGTTGCTAGTTAATCATTAAGATATTAATTTGTGGAGATAGGTTATATAAGGAAAGATGTTTAGGAAGGAATAAGAAAAGTGTTTGGAACTGATGAAAGTATATGAGTTATAGTGACTCATGTTAGAAGAAAGATATGTGCTTTAAAAGGTGAAGAGATTTGTAAAGGACTTTATCTGCTTAATAATATATTAATTAAAGGTAAATGACCATTGGAGATAGATATTCAACAGCATAATGAGTGGACAAGTTTTAGCAGGAAGGCCGGCACAGAGAGAGAATGGACCGATAAATAGTTAGACATTTTTTCTCGAATGGTATACTCTAATAATCATAGGTACATATTTCAGAGCGCGACATTCGTGCGCGCGCGCACACACACACATATACACACACACTCACACACACACACACACTCACACACACACACACACACACACACACACACACACACACACACACACACACACACACACACACACACACACACACACACACACACACACACACACATATATATATACAAACATACATACAGTCTCGACAGTCAAATTGCAGAAACTGTCACAATTATGACAAGGATCACTCATATTGGATATATACACACACAGATAAATTCACGTGGATAAGTCACTCCAATTACACGTATGTACACACTCAGACAACATATTTCAGTGAGTGTGGCCCATAGTATACATTAATACTCACACATGGCAGCCCATTCACAATTAATTGGTGTACATATTCATTCACACACATGTTTATGTGTCTCTTTCTTATAAAATACACACACACTGAAAGGAATCTTTGAGAACATTATATACCACATATGTCAGACCAATCCTGAAGTATGCCGCTCCAGCATGGAGTCCACATCTAGTCAAGCATAAGACTAAACTGGAAAAGGTTCAAAGGTTTGCCACCAGACTAGAACCCGAGCTAAGAGGTATGAGCTACGAGGAGAGACTACGGGAATTAAACCTCACTTCGTTGGAAGACAGAAGAGTTAAGGGGGACATGATCACCACATTCAAGATTCTCATGGGAATCGATAAGGTAGATGAAGGTAGGCTATTTAACACAAGGGGCACACGTACTAGGGGACACAGGTGGAAACTGAGTGCCCAAATGAGACACAGAGATATTAGAAAGAACTTTTTTAGTGTCAGAGTAGTTGACAAATGGAATGCATTAGGAAGTGATGTGGTGGAGGCTGACTCCATACACAGTTTCAAGTGTAGATATGATAGAGCCCAATAGGCTCAGGAACTAGTACTCCTGTTGATTGACGGTTGAGAGGCGGGACCAAAGAGCCAGAGCTCAACCCCCGCAAGCACAATAAGGTGAGTACAATTAGGTGAGTACACACAAACTCATTGTTAATTTTCCCTGGAACACAACCCGACAAACCGTTTAACAACCAGGTACCCATTCACTGCTTCGTGAAGATAATCGTTAAGTTAAGGATTGGTGCCTAGTCAATCCGCTCTTCCCCTGCCAGCCAGGATATGAACCCAGGCGAAATCGCTTGAGAAGCGCGAGGTGAGTGCCTTACCACTGATCCACAGGGACTGCCCAAATATGAATGCCATCAGCAGCACTAGCAGTTGGTGTTACCAGGCAGGTTACCCATCCAATTACTAACCAAATTGAAAGTTGCTTAACTTGGCTAATGGGACGAGAAGCAGTGTCCTTTAAGTGGTAGTATGGCCGTTGTTATTGTATACAAGTGGTAACCAATAACTTGTGAGTGAGTGAGTGAGTGATGATAATGGTAACTGCGGCGGAGGATACTCACACATACCAGCCAATTCTCCATTAATGATAGTTCTTATAGTCAAACAAACCAACCAAAAGTGGACTATTGCACCAACATGGAAATGTTTGGATGCCATTGATCTCGCACAAATCGCTTATAAATGCCACCCGCCGCTATTTATAAAACCTAAACAATCCTCTTCTAAGCACGAATGACTACTCTTAGGCCTTGGATTATGTTCACTTAGGCTTCATTGAGTCAATACATATAACTTCTTTGAGTCGGGGGACAGGCAGACAGGCAGTCTATATATACATGTTAGGCTTATAAAGTGGTCTCCAACACCCACCCCACAAGATTAAACTAACCCTCACTCACCAGGATGCTAGTAGCTCACTAACTCCTGGATACCTATTTACTGCAAGGTGAACAGGTGCATTGGGTGATAGGAAACGCTACCAACAATTACAGCCCTGCCTGACCGCGATTCAAACCCTGGAATCCCTTATTGAGAGTCGAGAAGGAACACATCATTCATGTTACATATATGTGTACTCACCTATTTGTGCCAGGAGGATCGAGCATTAATCTTAGAGTCTGCCTTTAAGCCGTCAGTTGTTTATAGCAATAACTCTTGGCCTATTTCCTAACTTAACCTAGCCTAACCTATACCCTACCCTAACCTATAACCTACCACAATCTAAAACCAAACCTAATATAACCTAACCTAATCTAAACCTAACCTAGCCTACACCTAAACCCAATCTACCTAACTTACCTAACTAAGCTAACCTAACCAAACCTAACCTAACTAACCTAACCTAACTAACCTAACCTAACCTAACCTAACTAACCTAACCTAACTAATCTAACCTAACCTAACTAACGTAACGTAACGTAACCTAACCTAACCTAACCAAACCTAACCTAACTAACCTAACCTAACCTAACCTAACCTAAACCTACCCTAACCTAACTTAACCAAACCTAACCTAACCAAACTTAACCTAACCTAACCTAACCTAACCAAACCTAACCTAACTAACCTAACCTAACCTAACTAACCTAACCTAAACCTAACCAAACCTAACCTAACTAACCTAACCAAACTTAACCTAACCTAACCAAACTTAACCTAACCTAACCAAACTTAACCTAACCTAACCAAACTTAACCTAACCTAACCAAACTTACCCTAACCTAGGGGCTGGTCCCAAACCTGCACACAGAAATAACATCACATGAGACCAGAAGACATGGCAGGATGTGCAGAATACCCCCGTTGAAAAACAGAGGTGCAACTGGTACTCTGAGAGAGAACTCTATCAACATCAGAGGTCCGAGACTGTTCAACACGCTTCCACTACACATAAGGGGCATAACTGGCCGACCCCTCACAGTGTTCAAGAGAGAACTGGATAAGCACCTCCAAAGGATACCTGATAAACCAGGCTGTGACTCATACGTCAGGCTGCGAGCAGCCGCGTCCAACAGCCTGGTTGATCAGTCCGGCAACCAGGAGGCCTGGTCGACGACCGGGCCGCGGGGACGCTAAGCCCCGGAAGCACCTCAAGGTAAGGTAACCTAACCTAACCTAACCAAACCTAACCTAACTAACCTAACCTAACCTAACTAACCTAACCTAAACCTAACCAAACCTAACCTAACTAACCTAACCAAACTTAACCTAACCTAACCAAACTTAACCTAACCTAACCAAACTTAACCTAACCTAACCAAACTTAACCTAACCTAACCTAACCTAACGTAACCTAACCAAACCTAACCTAACCAAACTTAACCTAACCTAACCTAACCTAACCTAACCAAACTTAACCTAACCTAACCAAACTTAACCTAACCTAACCTAACCTAACCAAACCTAACCTAACCAAACTTAACCTAACCTAACCTAACCTAACCTAACCAAACTTAACCTAACCTAACCTAACCAACACCCACCTCACAAGATCGAACACCTAAACTGACCCTGACTGACCCTCACCAGGATGCAACCCTACATGAAGCTCACAACTCCTGGATACCTGTTTACTGCTAGGAGAACAGAGGCATTAGGTGATAGGAAACGCTACCAATAATTTCAGTCCTGCCTGGCCGGGTTTCGATCCAGGAATCCCCGATCGTTAGTCTAGAAGGAACACATACATGTTTCATATTTCAGTGTACTCACCTATTTGTACTTGCAGGACTGAGCATCAGTTTTTGAACGCTGACAATATAGCCGCCGGTTGTTTAAAGCAATGACTCCTGGTCTATTTTCCTGTCATATCAACTTTTAAAATTATGAATGGAGTTTGCATCTACAACTGTGGGTTTTTGTAAGTTTGTTCTCACCTAGTTGTATTCACCTAGTTGTGTTTGCTAGGTTTGATATTCAGATCTTTGGTCCCACCTCTCAACCATCAATCAATTGCTCAAGTAGTTTTCCAGAAGTTATGTAACTCATAACTCTCAGCTCTGCTGGAAAAAAGGCTGGGGCTGCATATTCAATTATTTGTCTCGCATAGGTTGAAAAAAAGGTTCATTCTTCTTTACACGTTAGAAATGTTACTTTGAACATGTTCTATCCAAGTCGGATAGAACATATTCTTAATCCGGATAGACCTGCGTTCGAGCCTGTCGAAACGGTTGCAATTACAGGGCACATATTGTCCTCTCCTGTAGCAGCATCAGGTTCGATAGATTCTCTGGACAGCCGATGATTGACCTTCTGGCAGTTCTCACGTTGACAAATTTAAAACTGTTTTTTTGATAAAAAAAAACGGCACATTCCTTAGATGTTTAAATTTGTTATCTCTGTCCGTGTATGTGTCTTGAGTTGAGTTTTGATTCCTTGTGTTTCTTGATTCCTTGTGTTTCTTGATTCCGTGTGTGTCTTGAATCCGTTTGTGTCTTGATTCCGTGTGTGTCTTGAATCCGTTTGTGTCTTGATTCCTTGTGTTTCTTGATTCCGTGTGTGCCTTGATTCCTTGTGTTTCTTGATTCCGTGTGTGTCTTGATTCCGTGTGTGTCTTGATTCCGAGTGTGTCTTGATTCCGTCTGTGCCTTGGTTCCTTGTGTTTCTTGATTCCGTGTGTGTCGTGATTCCTTGTGTTTCTTGATTCCGTGTGTGTCTTGATTCCGTTTGTGTCTTGATTCCTTGTGTTTCTTGATTCCGAGTGTGTCTTGATTCCGTTTGTGTCTTGATTCCTTGTGTTTCTTGATTCCGTGTGTGTCTTGATTCCGTCTGTGCCTTGATTCCTTGTGTTTCTTGATTACGTGTGTGTCTTGATTCCTTGTGTGTCTTGATTCCGTCTGTGCCTTGATTCCTTGTGTTTCTTGATTCCGAGTGTGTCTTGGTTCCGTGTGTGTCTTGATTCCGTGTGTGCCTTGATTCCTTGTGTTTCTTGATTCCGTGTGTGTCTTGATTCCGTTTGTGTCTTGATTCCTTGTGTTTCTTGATTCCGTGTGTGCCTTGATTCCTTGTGTTTCTTGATTCCGTGTGTGTCTTGATTCTGTGTGTTTCTTGATTCCGTGTGTGTCTTGATTCCGTGTGTCTTGATTCCGTGTGTGTCTTGATTCCGTGTGTGTCTTGATTCCGTGTGTGTCCTGATTCCTTGTGTTTCTTGATTCCGTGTGTGTCTTGATTCCGTGTGTGTCTTGATTCCGTGTGTGTCCTGATTCCTTGTGTTTCTTGATTCCTTGTGTTTCTTGATTCCGTGTGTGTCTTGATTCCGTCTGTGCCTTGATTCCTTGTGTTTCTTGATTCCGTGAGTGTCTTGATTCCTTGTGTGTCTTGATTCCGTCTGTGCCTTGATTCCTTGTGTTTCTTGATTCCGTGTGTGTCTTGATTCCGTTTGTGTCTTGATTCCTTGTGTTTCTTGATTCCGTGTGTGTCTTGATTCCGTTTGTGTCTTGATTCCTTGTGTCTCTTGATTCCGTGTGTGCCTTGATTCCTTGTGTTTCTTGATTCCGTGTGTGTCTTGATTCCGTGTGTTTCTTGATTCCGTGTGTGTCTTGATTCCGTGTGTGTCTTGATTCCGTGTGTGTCTTGATTCCGTGTGTGTCCTGATTCCTTGTGTTTCTTGATTCCTTGTGTTTCTTGATTCCGTGTTTGTCTTGATTCCGTCTGTGCCTTGATTCCTTATGTGTCTTGATTTCGTGTGTGTCTCCTGAGTGTGTCTTGTTTCCGCGTGTGTCTTGATTCCGTATGTTCCCGTGTCCGTCAGAGTCTTAGGTTAGTCTTAGGTTAGGTTAGGTTAGGTTAGTTAGTGTCCGTGTCAGTGTCTATGTCATTGTCCCTGGGGTTTTGAGTCCAGGATGCCATTTGTGTCCCCTCAAATTGCCTCCCTTATCTCCACCTTGGGATCGTGTCAGTGTCCATGTGTGTCTTGATTCTGTGTGTGTCTTGAGTCCGTGTGTATCTTGAGTCCGTGTGTGTCTTGATTCTGTGAGTGTCTTGAGTCCGTGTGTGTCTTGATTCTGTGTGTGTCTTGATTCTGTGAGTGTCTTGAGTCCGTGTGTGTCTTGATTCTGTGTGTGTCTTGAGTCCGTGTGTGTCTTGAGTACGTGTATTGATTCCGTGTGTCCGTGTCCGTTAGAGTCTATGAGTGTCCGTATCCGTGTCCGTGTCATTATCCCTGGGGTATTGAGTCCAGGATGCCATTTGTGTCCCCTCAAATTGCCTCCCTTGTCTCCACCTTGGGATCGTGTCAGTGTCCATGTGTGTCTTGATTCCGCGTGTGTCTTGAGTCCGTGTGTGTCTTGAGTCCGTGTGTGTCTTGAGTCCGCGTGTGTCTTGAGTCCGTGTGTGTCTTGATTCCGCGTGTGTCTTGAGTCCGCGTGTGTCTTGATTCCGTGTGTGTCTTGAGTCCGCGTGTGTCTTGAGTCCGTGTATGTCTTGAGTCCGCGTGTGTCTTGAGTCCGTGTGTGTCTTGATTCCGCGTGTGTCTTGAGTCCTGTGTGTTCGGGTGTCTTTGGGGTTTTGGGTCCAGGAAGCTATTTGTGTCGACCCAAATTGCCTCCCTTCTCCCCACCTGAAATCCAGGTGAATTGAAAGACCTGCCCGAGGTCAGTGGATCCAGGTATCCGTCCGTGGGCCCCCGGATTTCAACCCTTCCCCACATTCCAGGGGGTCGGTCAATCAATCTTCAGCTATCCAGAGAATCTATCGAAACTGATGCTCCTACAGGAGGGGACACACAGATAAATCTGTGCCCTGTACTTGCAACCGTTCCGACAGGCTCGAACGCAGGTCTATCCGGATTAAGAACATGTTCTATCCGACTAGGCCACGCTGGAGTTGCCTTCTGAATCAAATTTTCCACTTGTATTTATATCTCGTAGTAAGGTTAGTTAGTGTCTATTTATCAACATTTGCAATGATTGACGTGTGAAGTTGTGAGTTTGTGTTGACAGATAGAAATTCATAACAGCTTATTCGATGAGGTTGCAGTCCAGTGAGGCAGTTTCATGAATGAATATTGGAGAATTTAGGCAAACTGACGTGTGTGTGTGTGTGTGTGTGTGTGTGTGTGTGTGTGTGTGTGTGTGTGTGTGTGTGTGTGTGTGTGTGTGTGTGTGTGTGTGTGTGTGTGTGTGTGTGTGTGTGTGTGTGTGTGTGTGTTTAAAGGTATGTATTATTTAATATTTAGTGTGGTGTGTGTGTCCAAATGAGTTTGTGAATGGTAAACAAGCAATCCAATACCTAATATGTGCTAATCTAGGCCTCGTTTTGTATACATATATATATATGTGTTTACTAGGGAATGAAAATCCGGTTTGTTTTATTCTAAGTTTTTTCAACAATAAATAGTACATACGCGAACGAACGGTTCGGCTGGGTAAGTATAGCGTTGTGGCGGCCATTTTCTCTGTTAGGCGGGGGTTGGGGGAAGGGGGGGGTTGGTCTCTGGTAATTGTGGTATAGGGGTAGTTATATTTGGGCCTCGGTTGGGGGGTAGGGTGTTGGTAGGGGGGTGGTGGCCCAGGGAGCAGCAGAGGGGGACCTGAGGGAGAGGCATGGAGTTGCTAGTTAATCATTAAGATATTAATTTGTGGAGATAGGTTATATAAGGAAAGATGTTTAGGAAGGAATAAGAAAAGTGTTTGGAACTGATGAAAGTATATGAGTTATAGTGACTCATGTTAGAAGAAAGATATGTGCTTTAAAAGGTGAAGAGATTTGTAAAGGACTTTATCTGCTTAATAATATATTAATTAAAGGTAAATGACCATTGGAGATAGATATTCAACAGCATAATGAGTGGACAAGTTTTAGCAGGAAGGCCGGCACAGAGAGAGAATGGACCGATAAATAGTTAGACATTTTTTCTCGAATGGTATACTCTAATAATCATAGGTACATATTTCAGAGCGCGACATTCGTGCGCGCGCGCACACACACACATATACACACACACTCACACACACACACACACTCACACACACACACACACACACACACACACACACACACACACACACACACACACACACACACACACACACACACACACACACACACACACACACATATATATATACAAACATACATACAGTCTCGACAGTCAAATTGCAGAAACTGTCACAATTATGACAAGGATCACTCATATTGGATATATACACACACAGATAAATTCACGTGGATAAGTCACTCCAATTACACGTATGTACACACTCAGACAACATATTTCAGTGAGTGTGGCCCATAGTATACATTAATACTCACACATGGCAGCCCATTCACAATTAATTGGTGTACATATTCATTCACACACATGTTTATGTGTCTCTTTCTTATAAAATACACACACACTGAAAGGAATCTTTGAGAACATTATATACCACATATGTCAGACCAATCCTGAAGTATGCCGCTCCAGCATGGAGTCCACATCTAGTCAAGCATAAGACTAAACTGGAAAAGGTTCAAAGGTTTGCCACCAGACTAGAACCCGAGCTAAGAGGTATGAGCTACGAGGAGAGACTACGGGAATTAAACCTCACTTCGTTGGAAGACAGAAGAGTTAAGGGGGACATGATCACCACATTCAAGATTCTCATGGGAATCGATAAGGTAGATGAAGGTAGGCTATTTAACACAAGGGGCACACGTACTAGGGGACACAGGTGGAAACTGAGTGCCCAAATGAGACACAGAGATATTAGAAAGAACTTTTTTAGTGTCAGAGTAGTTGACAAATGGAATGCATTAGGAAGTGATGTGGTGGAGGCTGACTCCATACACAGTTTCAAGTGTAGATATGATAGAGCCCAATAGGCTCAGGAACTAGTACTCCTGTTGATTGACGGTTGAGAGGCGGGACCAAAGAGCCAGAGCTCAACCCCCGCAAGCACAATAAGGTGAGTACAATTAGGTGAGTACACACAAACTCATTGTTAATTTTCCCTGGAACACAACCCGACAAACCGTTTAACAACCAGGTACCCATTCACTGCTTCGTGAAGATAATCGTTAAGTTAAGGATTGGTGCCTAGTCAATCCGCTCTTCCCCTGCCAGCCAGGATATGAACCCAGGCGAAATCGCTTGAGAAGCGCGAGGTGAGTGCCTTACCACTGATCCACAGGGACTGCCCAAATATGAATGCCATCAGCAGCACTAGCAGTTGGTGTTACCAGGCAGGTTACCCATCCAATTACTAACCAAATTGAAAGTTGCTTAACTTGGCTAATGGGACGAGAAGCAGTGTCCTTTAAGTGGTAGTATGGCCGTTGTTATTGTATACAAGTGGTAACCAATAACTTGTGAGTGAGTGAGTGAGTGATGATAATGGTAACTGCGGCGGAGGATACTCACACATACCAGCCAATTCTCCATTAATGATAGTTCTTATAGTCAAACAAACCAACCAAAAGTGGACTATTGCACCAACATGGAAATGTTTGGATGCCATTGATCTCGCACAAATCGCTTATAAATGCCACCCGCCGCTATTTATAAAACCTAAACAATCCTCTTCTAAGCACGAATGACTACTCTTAGGCCTTGGATTATGTTCACTTAGGCTTCATTGAGTCAATACATATAACTTCTTTGAGTCGGGGGACAGGCAGACAGGCAGTCTATATATACATGTTAGGCTTATAAAGTGGTCTCCAACACCCACCCCACAAGATTAAACTAACCCTCACTCACCAGGATGCTAGTAGCTCACTAACTCCTGGATACCTATTTACTGCAAGGTGAACAGGTGCATTGGGTGATAGGAAACGCTACCAACAATTACAGCCCTGCCTGACCGCGATTCAAACCCTGGAATCCCTTATTGAGAGTCGAGAAGGAACACATCATTCATGTTACATATATGTGTACTCACCTATTTGTGCCAGGAGGATCGAGCATTAATCTTAGAGTCTGCCTTTAAGCCGTCAGTTGTTTATAGCAATAACTCTTGGCCTATTTCCTAACTTAACCTAGCCTAACCTATACCCTACCCTAACCTATAACCTACCACAATCTAAAACCAAACCTAATATAACCTAACCTAATCTAAACCTAACCTAGCCTACACCTAAACCCAATCTACCTAACTTACCTAACTAAGCTAACCTAACCAAACCTAACCTAACTAACCTAACCTAACTAACCTAACCTAACCTAACCTAACTAACCTAACCTAACTAATCTAACCTAACCTAACTAACGTAACGTAACGTAACCTAACCTAACCTAACCAAACCTAACCTAACTAACCTAACCTAACCTAACCTAACCTAAACCTACCCTAACCTAACTTAACCAAACCTAACCTAACCAAACTTAACCTAACCTAACCTAACCTAACCAAACCTAACCTAACTAACCTAACCTAACCTAACTAACCTAACCTAAACCTAACCAAACCTAACCTAACTAACCTAACCAAACTTAACCTAACCTAACCAAACTTAACCTAACCTAACCAAACTTAACCTAACCTAACCAAACTTAACCTAACCTAACCAAACTTACCCTAACCTAGGGGCTGGTCCCAAACCTGCACACAGAAATAACATCACATGAGACCAGAAGACATGGCAGGATGTGCAGAATACCCCCGTTGAAAAACAGAGGTGCAACTGGTACTCTGAGAGAGAACTCTATCAACATCAGAGGTCCGAGACTGTTCAACACGCTTCCACTACACATAAGGGGCATAACTGGCCGACCCCTCACAGTGTTCAAGAGAGAACTGGATAAGCACCTCCAAAGGATACCTGATAAACCAGGCTGTGACTCATACGTCAGGCTGCGAGCAGCCGCGTCCAACAGCCTGGTTGATCAGTCCGGCAACCAGGAGGCCTGGTCGACGACCGGGCCGCGGGGACGCTAAGCCCCGGAAGCACCTCAAGGTAAGGTAACCTAACCTAACCTAACCAAACCTAACCTAACTAACCTAACCTAACCTAACTAACCTAACCTAAACCTAACCAAACCTAACCTAACTAACCTAACCAAACTTAACCTAACCTAACCAAACTTAACCTAACCTAACCAAACTTAACCTAACCTAACCAAACTTAACCTAACCTAACCTAACCTAACGTAACCTAACCAAACCTAACCTAACCAAACTTAACCTAACCTAACCTAACCTAACCTAACCAAACTTAACCTAACCTAACCAAACTTAACCTAACCTAACCTAACCTAACCAAACCTAACCTAACCAAACTTAACCTAACCTAACCTAACCTAACCTAACCAAACTTAACCTAACCTAACCTAACCAACACCCACCTCACAAGATCGAACACCTAAACTGACCCTGACTGACCCTCACCAGGATGCAACCCTACATGAAGCTCACAACTCCTGGATACCTGTTTACTGCTAGGAGAACAGAGGCATTAGGTGATAGGAAACGCTACCAATAATTTCAGTCCTGCCTGGCCGGGTTTCGATCCAGGAATCCCCGATCGTTAGTCTAGAAGGAACACATACATGTTTCATATTTCAGTGTACTCACCTATTTGTACTTGCAGGACTGAGCATCAGTTTTTGAACGCTGACAATATAGCCGCCGGTTGTTTAAAGCAATGACTCCTGGTCTATTTTCCTGTCATATCAACTTTTAAAATTATGAATGGAGTTTGCATCTACAACTGTGGGTTTTTGTAAGTTTGTTCTCACCTAGTTGTATTCACCTAGTTGTGTTTGCTAGGTTTGATATTCAGATCTTTGGTCCCACCTCTCAACCATCAATCAATTGCTCAAGTAGTTTTCCAGAAGTTATGTAACTCATAACTCTCAGCTCTGCTGGAAAAAAGGCTGGGGCTGCATATTCAATTATTTGTCTCGCATAGGTTGAAAAAAAGGTTCATTCTTCTTTACACGTTAGAAATGTTACTTTGAACATGTTCTATCCAAGTCGGATAGAACATATTCTTAATCCGGATAGACCTGCGTTCGAGCCTGTCGAAACGGTTGCAATTACAGGGCACATATTGTCCTCTCCTGTAGCAGCATCAGGTTCGATAGATTCTCTGGACAGCCGATGATTGACCTTCTGGCAGTTCTCACGTTGACAAATTTAAAACTGTTTTTTTGATAAAAAAAAACGGCACATTCCTTAGATGTTTAAATTTGTTATCTCTGTCCGTGTATGTGTCTTGAGTTGAGTTTTGATTCCTTGTGTTTCTTGATTCCTTGTGTTTCTTGATTCCGTGTGTGTCTTGAATCCGTTTGTGTCTTGATTCCGTGTGTGTCTTGAATCCGTTTGTGTCTTGATTCCTTGTGTTTCTTGATTCCGTGTGTGCCTTGATTCCTTGTGTTTCTTGATTCCGTGTGTGTCTTGATTCCGTGTGTGTCTTGATTCCGAGTGTGTCTTGATTCCGTCTGTGCCTTGGTTCCTTGTGTTTCTTGATTCCGTGTGTGTCGTGATTCCTTGTGTTTCTTGATTCCGTGTGTGTCTTGATTCCGTTTGTGTCTTGATTCCTTGTGTTTCTTGATTCCGAGTGTGTCTTGATTCCGTTTGTGTCTTGATTCCTTGTGTTTCTTGATTCCGTGTGTGTCTTGATTCCGTCTGTGCCTTGATTCCTTGTGTTTCTTGATTACGTGTGTGTCTTGATTCCTTGTGTGTCTTGATTCCGTCTGTGCCT
Source organism: Procambarus clarkii (assembly GCF_040958095.1). Lineage (NCBI taxonomy): Eukaryota > Metazoa > Arthropoda > Malacostraca > Decapoda > Cambaridae > Procambarus > Procambarus clarkii. Next base: position 16,245 of record NW_027190209.1, read on the forward strand.
TGATTCCTTGTGTTTCTTGATTCCGAGTGTGTCTTGGTTCCGTGTGTGTCTTGATTCCGTGTGTGCCTTGATTCCTTGTGTTTCTTGATTCCGTGTGTGTCTTGATTCCGTTTGTGTCTTGATTCCTTGTGTTTCTTGATTCCGTGTGTGCCTTGATTCCTTGTGTTTCTTGATTCCGTGTGTGTCTTGATTCTGTGTGTTTCTTGATTCCGTGTGTGTCTTGATTCCGTGTGTGTCTTGATTCCGTGTGTGTCTTGATTCCGTGTGTGTCCTGATTCCTTGTGTTTCTTGATTCCGTGTGTGTCTTGATTCCGTGTGTGTCTTGATTCCGTGTGTGTCCTGATTCCTTGTGTTTCTTGATTCCTTGTGTTTCTTGATTCCGTGTGTGTCTTGATTCCGTCTGTGCCTTGATTCCTTGTGTTTCTTGATTCCGTGAGTGTCTTGATTCCTTGTGTGTCTTGATTCCGTCTGTGCCTTGATTCCTTGTGTTTCTTGATTCCGTGTGTGTCTTGATTCCGTTTGTGTCTTGATTCCTTGTGTTTCTTGATTCCGTGTGTGTCTTGATTCCGTTTGTGTCTTGATTCCTTGTGTCTCTTGATTCCGTGTGTGCCTTGATTCCTTGTGTTTCTTGATTCCGTGTGTGTCTTGATTCCGTGTGTTTCTTGATTCCGTGTGTGTCTTGATTCCGTGTGTGTCTTGATTCCGTGTGTGTCTTGATTCCGTGTGTGTCCTGATTCCTTGTGTTTCTTGATTCCTTGTGTTTCTTGATTCCGTGTTTGTCTTGATTCCGTCTGTGCCTTGATTCCTTATGTGTCTTGATTTCGTGTGTGTCTCCTGAGTGTGTCTTGTTTCCGCGTGTGTCTTGATTCCGTATGTTCCCGTGTCCGTCAGAGTCTTAGGTTAGTCTTAGGTTAGGTTAGGTTAGGTTAGTTAGTGTCCGTGTCAGTGTCTATGTCATTGTCCCTGGGGTTTTGAGTCCAGGATGCCATTTGTGTCCCCTCAAATTGCCTCCCTTATCTCCACCTTGGGATCGTGTCAGTGTCCATGTGTGTCTTGATTCTGTGTGTGTCTTGAGTCCGTGTGTATCTTGAGTCCGTGTGTGTCTTGATTCTGTGAGTGTCTTGAGTCCGTGTGTGTCTTGATTCTGTGTGTGTCTTGATTCTGTGAGTGTCTTGAGTCCGTGTGTGTCTTGATTCTGTGTGTGTCTTGAGTCCGTGTGTGTCTTGAGTACGTGTATTGATTCCGTGTGTCCGTGTCCGTTAGAGTCTATGAGTGTCCGTATCCGTGTCCGTGTCATTATCCCTGGGGTATTGAGTCCAGGATGCCATTTGTGTCCCCTCAAATTGCCTCCCTTGTCTCCACCTTGGGATCGTGTCAGTGTCCATGTGTGTCTTGATTCCGCGTGTGTCTTGAGTCCGTGTGTGTCTTGAGTCCGTGTGTGTCTTGAGTCCGCGTGTGTCTTGAGTCCGTGTGTGTCTTGATTCCGCGTGTGTCTTGAGTCCGCGTGTGTCTTGATTCCGTGTGTGTCTTGAGTCCGCGTGTGTCTTGAGTCCGTGTGTGTCTTGAGTCCGCGTGTGTCTTGAGTCCGTGTGTGTCTTGATTCCGCGTGTGTCTTGAGTCCTGTGTGTTCGGGTGTCTTTGGGGTTTTGGGTCCAGGAAGCTATTTGTGTCGACCCAAATTGCCTCCCTTCTCCCCACCTGAAATCCAGGTGAATTGAAAGACCTGCCCGAGGTCAGTGGATCCAGGTATCCGTCCGTGGGCCCCCGGATTTCAACCCTTCCCCACATTCCAGGGGGTCGGTCAATCAATCTTCAGCTATCCAGAGAATCTATCGAAACTGATGCTCCTACAGGAGGGGACACACAGATAAATCTGTGCCCTGTACTTGCAACCGTTCCGACAGGCTCGAACGCAGGTCTATCCGGATTAAGAACATGTTCTATCCGACTAGGCCACGCTGGAGTTGCCTTCTGAATCAAATTTTCCACTTGTATTTATATCTCGTAGTAAGGTTAGTTAGTGTCTATTTATCAACATTTGCAATGATTGACGTGTGAAGTTGTGAGTTTGTGTTGACAGATAGAAATTCATAACAGCTTATTCGATGAGGTTGCAGTCCAGTGAGGCAGTTTCATGAATGAATATTGGAGAATTTAGGCAAACTGACGTGTGTGTGTGTGTGTGTGTGTGTGTGTGTGTGTGTGTGTGTGTGTGTGTGTGTGTGTGTGTGTGTGTGTGTGTGTGTGTGTGTGTGTGTGTGTGTGTGTGTGTGTGTGTTTAAAGGTATGTATTATTTAATATTTAGTGTGGTGTGTGTGTCCAAATGAGTTTGTGAATGGTAAACAAGCAATCCAATACCTAATATGTGCTAATCTAGGCCTCGTTTTGTATACATATATATATATGTGTTTACTAGGGAATGAAAATCCGGTTTGTTTTATTCTAAGTTTTTTCAACAATAAATAGTACATACGCGAACGAACGGTTCGGCTGGGTAAGTATAGCGTTGTGGCGGCCATTTTCTCTGTTAGGCGGGGGTTGGGGGAAGGGGGGGGTTGGTCTCTGGTAATTGTGGTATAGGGGTAGTTATATTTGGGCCTCGGTTGGGGGGTAGGGTGTTGGTAGGGGGGTGGGGCCCAGGGAGCAGCAGAGGGGGGACCTGAGGGAGAGGCATGGAGTTGCTAGTTAATCATTAAGATATTAATTTGTGGAGATAGGTTATATAAGGAAAGATGTTTAGGAAGGAATAAGAAAAGTGTTTGGAACTGATGAAAGTATATGAGTTATAGTGACTCATGTTAGAAGAAAGATATGTGCTTTAAAAGGTGAAGAGATTTGTAAAGGACTTTATCTGCTTAATAATATATTAATTAAAGGTAAATGACCATTGGAGATAGATATTCAACAGCATAATGAGTGGACAAGTTTTAGCAGGAAGGCCGGCACAGAGAGAGAATGGACCGATAAATAGTTAGACATTTTTTCTCGAATGGTATACTCTAATAATCATAGGTACATATTTCAGAGCGCGACATTCGTGCGCGCGCGCACACACACACATATACACACACACTCACACACACACACACACTCACACACACACACACACACACACACACACACACACACACACACACACACACACACACACACACACACACACACACACACACACACACACACACACACACACATATATATATACAAACATACATACAGTCTCGACAGTCAAATTGCAGAAACTGTCACAATTATGACAAGGATCACTCATATTGGATATATACACACACAGATAAATTCACGTGGATAAGTCACTCCAATTACACGTATGTACACACACAGACAACATATTTCAGTGAGTGTGGCCCATAGTATACATTAATACTCACACATGGCAGCCCATTCACAATTAATTGGTGTACATATTCATTCACACACATGTTTATGTGTCTCTTTCTTATAAAATACACACACACTGAAAGGAATCTTTGAGAACATTATATACCACATATGTCAGACCAATCCTGAAGTATGCCGCTCCAGCATGGAGTCCACATCTAGTCAAGCATAAGACTAAACTGGAAAAGGTTCAAAGGTTTGCCACCAGACTAGAACCCGAGCTAAGAGGTATGAGCTACGAGGAGAGACTACGGGAATTAAACCTCACTTCGTTGGAAGACAGAAGAGTTAAGGGGGACATGATCACCACATTCAAGATTCTCATGGGAATCGATAAGGTAGATGAAGGTAGGCTATTTAACACAAGGGGCACACGTACTAGGGGACACAGGTGGAAACTGAGTGCCCAAATGAGACACAGAGATATTAGAAAGAACTTTTTTAGTGTCAGAGTAGTTGACAAATGGAATGCATTAGGAAGTGATGTGGTGGAGGCTGACTCCATACACAGTTTCAAGTGTAGATATGATAGAGCCCAATAGGCTCAGGAACTAGTACTCCTGTTGATTGACGGTTGAGAGGCGGGACCAAAGAGCCAGAGCTCAACCCCCGCAAGCACAATAAGGTGAGTACAATTAGGTGAGTACACACAAACTCATTGTTAATTTTCCCTGGAACACAACCCGACAAACCGTTTAACAACCAGGTACCCATTCACTGCTTCGTGAAGATAATCGTTAAGTTAAGGATTGGTGCCTAGTCAATCCGCTCTTCCCCTGCCAGCCAGGATATGAACCCAGGCGAAATCGCTTGAGAAGCGCGAGGTGAGTGCCTTACCACTGATCCACAGGGACTGCCCAAATATGAATGCCATCAGCAGCACTAGCAGTTGGTGTTACCAGGCAGGTTACCCATCCAATTACTAACCAAATTGAAAGTTGCTTAACTTGGCTAATGGGACGAGAAGCAGTGTCCTTTAAGTGGTAGTATGGCCGTTGTTATTGTATACAAGTGGTAACCAATAACTTGTGAGTGAGTGAGTGAGTGATGATAATGGTAACTGCGGCGGAGGATACTCACACATACCAGCCAATTCTCCATTAATGATAGTTCTTATAGTCAAACAAACCAACCAAAAGTGGACTATTGCACCAACATGGAAATGTTTGGATGCCATTGATCTCGCACAAATCGCTTATAAATGCCACCCGCCGCTATTTATAAAACCTAAACAATCCTCTTCTAAGCACGAATGACTACTCTTAGGCCTTGGATTATGTTCACTTAGGCTTCATTGAGTCAATACATATAACTTCTTTGAGTCGGGGGACAGGCAGACAGGCAGTCTATATATACATGTTAGGCTTATAAAGTGGTCTCCAACACCCACCCCACAAGATTAAACTAACCCTCACTCACCAGGATGCTAGTAGCTCACTAACTCCTGGATACCTATTTACTGCAAGGTGAACAGGTGCATTGGGTGATAGGAAACGCTACCAACAATTACAGCCCTGCCTGACCGCGATTCAAACCCTGGAATCCCTTATTGAGAGTCGAGAAGGAACACATCATTCATGTTACATATATGTGTACTCACCTATTTGTGCCAGGAGGATCGAGCATTAATCTTAGAGTCTGCCTTTAAGCCGTCAGTTGTTTATAGCAATAACTCTTGGCCTATTTCCTAACTTAACCTAGCCTAACCTATACCCTACCCTAACCTATAACCTACCACAATCTAAAACCAAACCTAATATAACCTAACCTAATCTAAACCTAACCTAGCCTACACCTAAACCCAATCTACCTAACTTACCTAACTAAGCTAACCTAACCAAACCTAACCTAACTAACCTAACCTAACTAACCTAACCTAACCTAACCTAACTAACCTAACCTAACTAATCTAACCTAACCTAACTAACGTAACGTAACGTAACCTAACCTAACCTAACCAAACCTAACCTAACTAACCTAACCTAACCTAACCTAACCTAAACCTACCCTAACCTAACTTAACCAAACCTAACCTAACCAAACTTAACCTAACCTAACCTAACCTAACCAAACCTAACCTAACTAACCTAACCTAACCTAACTAACCTAACCTAAACCTAACCAAACCTAACCTAACTAACCTAACCAAACTTAACCTAACCTAACCAAACTTAACCTAACCAAACTTAACCTAACCTAACCAAACTTACCCTAACCTAACCAAACTTACCCTAACCTAGGGGCTGGTCCCAAACCTGCACACAGAAATAACATCACATGAGACCAGAAGACATGGCAGGATGTGCAGAATACCCCCGTTGAAAAACAGAGGTGCAACTGGTACTCTGAGAGAGAACTCTATCAACATCAGAGGTCCGAGACTGTTCAACACGCTTCCACTACACATAAGGGGCATAACTGGCCGACCCCTCACAGTGTTCAAGAGAGAACTGGATAAGCACCTCCAAAGGATACCTGATAAACCAGGCTGTGACTCATACGTCAGGCTGCGAGCAGCCGCGTCCAACAGCCTGGTTGATCAGTCCGGCAACCAGGAGGCCTGGTCGACGACCGGGCCGCGGGGACGCTAAGCCCCGGAAGCACCTCAAGGTAAGGTAACCTAACCTAACCTAACCAAACCTAACCTAACTAACCTAACCTAACCTAACTAACCTAACCTAAACCTAACCAAACCTAACCTAACTAACCTAACCAAACTTAACCTAACCTAACCAAACTTAACCTAACCTAACCAAACTTAACCTAACCTAACCAAACTTAACCTAACCTAACCTAACCTAACGTAACCTAACCAAACCTAACCTAACCAAACTTAACCTAACCTAACCTAACCTAACCTAACCAAACTTAACCTAACCTAACCAAACTTAACCTAACCTAACCTAACCTAACCAAACCTAACCTAACCAAACTTAACCTAACCTAACCTAACCTAACCTAACCAAACTTAACCTAACCTAACCTAACCAACACCCACCTCACAAGATCGAACACCTAAACTGACCCTGACTGACCCTCACCAGGATGCAACCCTACATGAAGCTCACAACTCCTGGATACCTGTTTACTGCTAGGAGAACAGAGGCATTAGGTGATAGGAAACGCTACCAATAATTTCAGTCCTGCCTGGCCGGGTTTCGGATCCAGGATCACCGATCGGTTAGTCTAGAAGGAACACATACAGTTTCATATTTCATGTTACTCACCTATTTGTACTTGCAGGACTGAGCATCAGTTTTTGAACGCTGACAATATAGCCGCCGGTTGTTTAAAGCAATGACTCCTGGTCTATTTTCCTGTCATATCAACTTTTAAAATTATGAATGGAGTTTGCATCTACAACTGTGGGTTTTTGTAAGTTTGTTCTCACCTAGTTGTATTCACCTAGTTGTGTTTGCTAGGTTTGATATTCAGATCTTTGGTCCCACCTCTCAACCATCAATCAATTGCTCAAGTAGTTTTCCAGAAGTTATGTAACTCATAACTCTCAGCTCTGCTTGGAAAAAAAGGCTGGGCTGCATATTCAATTATTGTCTCGCATAGGTGAAAAAAAGGTTCATTCTTCTTTACACGTTAGGAAATGTTACTTTGAACATGTTCTATCCAAGTCGGATAGAACATATTCTTAATCACGGATAGACCTGCGTTCGAGCCTGTCGAAACGGTTGCAATTACAGGGCACATATTGTCCTCTCTACTGTAGCAGCATCAGGGTTAGATAAGATTCTCTGGACAGCCGATGATTGACCTTCTGGCAGTTCTCACGTTGACAAATTTAAAACTGTTTTTTTGATAAAAAAAAAACGGCACATTCCTTAGATGTTTAAATTTGTTATCTCTGTCCGTGTATGTGTCTTGAGTTGAGTTTTGATTCCTTGTGTTTCTTGATTCCTTGTGTTTCTTGATTCCGTGTGTGTCTTGAATCCGTTTGTGTCTTGATTCCGTGTGTGTCTTGAATCCGTTTGTGTCTTGATTCCTTGTGTTTCTTGATTCCGTGTGTGCCTTGATTCCTTGTGTTTCTTGATTCCGTGTGTGTCTTGATTCCGTGTGTGTCTTGATTCCGAGTGTGTCTTGATTCCGTCTGTGCCTTGGTTCCTTGTGTTTCTTGATTCCGTGTGTGTCGTGATTCCTTGTGTTTCTTGATTCCGTGTGTGTCTTGATTCCGTTTGTGTCTTGATTCCTTGTGTTTCTTGATTCCGAGTGTGTCTTGATTCCGTTTGTGTCTTGATTCCTTGTGTTTCTTGATTCCGTGTGTGTCTTGATTCCGTCTGTGCCTTGATTCCTTGTGTTTCTTGATTACGTGTGTGTCTTGATTCCTTGTGTGTCTTGATTCCGTCTGTGCCTTGATTCCTTTGTGTGTCTTGATTCCGAGTGTGTCCTTGGTTCCGTGTGTGTCTTGATTCCGTGTGTGCCTTGATTCCTTGTGTTTCTTGATTCCGTGTGTGTCTTGATTCCGTTTGTGTCTTGATTCCTTGTGTTTCTTGATTCCGTGTGTGCCTTGATTCCTTGTGTTTCTTGATTCCGTGTGTGTCTTGAATTCTGTGTGTTCTTGATTCCGTGTGTGTCTTGATTCCGTGTGTGTCTTGATTCCGTGTGTGTCTTGATTCCGTGTTGTGTCCTGATTCTTGTGTTTCTTTGATTCCGTGTGTGTCTTGATTCCGTGTGTGTCTTGATTCCGTGTGTGTCCTGAATTCCTTGTGTTTCTTGATTCCTTGTGTTTCTTGATTCGTGTGTGTCTTGATTCCGTCCTGTGCCTTGATTCCTTGTGTTTCTTGATTCCGTGAGTGTCTTGATTCCTTGTGTGTCTTGATTCCGTCTGTGCCTTGATTCTTTGTGTTTCTTGATTCCGTGTGTGTCTTGATTCCGTTTGTGTCTTGATTCCTTGTGTTTCTTGATTCCGTGTGTGTCTTGATTCCGTTTGTGTCTTGATTCCTTGTGTCTCGTGATTCCGTGTGTGCCTTGATTCCTTGTGTTTCTTGATTCCGTGTGTGTCTTGATTCCGTGTTGTTTCTTGATTCCGTGTGTGTCTTGATTCCGTGTGTGTCTTGATTCCGTGTGTGTCTTGATTCCGTGTGTGTCCTGATTCCTTGTGTTTCTTGATTCCTTGTGTTTCTTGATTCCGTGTTTGTCTTGATTCCGTCTGTGCCGTTGATTCCTTATGTGTCTTGATTTCGTGTGTGTCTCCTGAGTGTGTCTTGTTTCAGCGTGTGTCTTGATTCCGTATGTTCCCGTGTCCGTCAGAGTCTTAGGTTAGTCTTAGGTTAGGTTAGGTTAGGTTAGTTAGTGTCCGTGTCAGTGTCTATGTCATTGTCCCTGGGGTTTTGAGTCCAGGATGCCATTGTGTCCCCTCAAATTGCCTCCCTTATCTCCACCTTGGGATCGTGTCAGTGTCCATGTGTGTCTTGATTCTGTGTGTGTCTTGAGTCCGTGTGTATCTTGAGTCCGTGTGTGTCTTGATTCTGTGAGTGTCTTGAGTCCGTGTGTGTCTTGATTCTGTGTGTGTCTTGATTCTGTGAGTGTCTTGAGTCCGTGTGTGTCTTGATTCTGTGTGTGTCTTGAGTCCGTGTGTGTCTTGAGTACGTGTATTGATTCCGTGTGTCCGTGTCCGTTAGAGTCTATGAGTGTCCGTATCCGTGTCCGTGTCATTATCCCTGGGGTATTGAGTCCAGGATGCCATTTGTGTCCCCTCAAATTGCCTCCCTTGTCTCCACCTTGGGATCGTGTCAGTGTCCATGTGTGTCTTGATTCCGCGTGTGTCTTGAGTCCGTGTGTGTCTTGAGTCCGTGTGTGTCTTGAGTCCGCGTGTGTCTTGAGTCCGTGTGTGTCTTGATTCCGCGTGTGTCTTGAGTCCGCGTGTGTCTTGATTCCGTGTGTGTCTTGAGTCCGCGTGTGTCTTGAGTCCGTGTGTGTCTTGAGTCCGCGTGTGTCTTGAGTCCGTGTGTGTCTTGATTCCGCGTGTGTCTTGAGTCCTGTGTGTTCGGGTGTCTTTGGGGTTTTGGGTCCAGGAAGCTATTTGTGTCGACCCAAATTGCCTCCCTTCTCCCCACCTGAAATCCAGGTGAATTGAAAGACCTGCCCGAGGTCAGTGGATCCAGGTATCCGTCCGTGGGCCCCCGGATTTCAACCCTTCCCCACATTCCAGGGGGTCGGTCAATCAATCTTCAGCTATCCAGAGAATCTATCGAAACTGATGCTCCTACAGGAGGGGACACACAGATAAATCTGTGCCCTGTACTTGCAACCGTTCCGACAGGCTCGAACGCAGGTCTATCCGGATTAAGAACATGTTCTATCCGACTAGGCCACGCTGGAGTTGCCTTCTGAATCAAATTTTCCACTTGTATTTATATCTCGTAGTAAGGTTAGTTAGTGTCTATTTATCAACATTTGCAATGATTGACGTGTGAAGTTGTGAGTTTGTGTTGACAGATAGAAATTCATAACAGCTTATTCGATGAGGTTGCAGTCCAGTGAGGCAGTTTCATGAATGAATATTGGAGAATTTAGGCAAACTGACGTGTGTGTGTGTGTGTGTGTGTGTGTGTGGTGTGTGTGTGTGTGTGTGTGTTGTGTGTGTGTGTGTGTGTGTGTGTGTGTGTGTGTGTGTGTGTGTGTGTGTGTGTTTAAAGGTATGTATTATTTAATATTTAGTGTGGTGTGTGTGTCCAAATGAGTTTGTGAATGGTAAACAAGCAATCCAATACCTAATATGTGCTAATCTAGGCCTCGTTTTGTATACATATATATATGTGTTTACTAGGGAATGAAAATCCGGTTTGTTTTATTCTAAGTTTTTTCAACAATAAATAGTACATACGCGAACGAACGGTTCGGCTGGGTAAGTATAGCGTTGTGGCGGCCATTTTCTCTGTTAGGCGGGGGTTGGGGGAAGGGGGGGGTTGGTCTCTGGTAATTGTGGTATAGGGGTAGTTATATTTGGGCCTCGGTTGGGGGGTAGGGTGTTGGTAGGGGGGTGGTGGCCCAGGGAGCAGCAGAGGGGGGACCTGAGGGAGAGGCATGGAGTTGCTAGTTAATCATTAAGATATTAATTTGTGGAGATAGGTTATATAAGGAAAGATGTTTAGGAAGGAATAAGAAAAGTGTTTGGAACTGATGAAAGTATATGAGTTATAGTGACTCATGTTAGAAGAAAGATATGTGCTTTAAAAGGTGAAGAGATTTGTAAAGGACTTTATCTGCTTAATAATATATTAATTAAAGGTAAATGACCATTGGAGATAGATATTCAACAGCATAATGAGTGGACAAGTTTTAGCAGGAAGGCCGGCACAGAGAGAGAATGGACCGATAAATAGTTAGACATTTTTTCTCGAATGGTATACTCTAATAATCATAGGTACATATTTCAGAGCGCGACATTCGTGCGCGCGCGCACACACACACATACACACACACTACACACACACACACTCACACACACACACACACACACACACACACACACACACACACACACACACACACACACACACACACACACACACACACACACACACACACACACACACACACACACACACACACACACACACACACACACACACACACACACACACACACACACACACATATATATATACAAACATACATACAGTCTCGACAGTCAAATTGCAGAAACTGTCACAATTATGACAAGGATCACTCATATTGGATATATACACACACAGATAAATTCACGTGGATAAGTCACTCCAATTACACGTATGTACACACTCAGACAACATATTTCAGTGAGTGTGGCCCATAGTATACATTAATACTCACACATGGCAGCCCATTCACAATTAATTGGTGTACATATTCATTCACACACATGTTTATGTGTCTCTTTCTTATAAAATACACACACACTGAAAGGAATCTTTGAGAACATTATATACCACATATGTCAGACCAATCCTGAAGTATGCCGCTCCAGCATGGAGTCCACATCTAGTCAAGCATAAGACTAAACTGGAAAAGGTTCAAAGGTTTGCCACCAGACTAGAACCCGAGCTAAGAGGTATGAGCTACGAGGAGAGACTACGGGAATTAAACCTCACTTCGTTGGAAGACAGAAGAGTTAAGGGGGACATGATCACCACATTCAAGATTCTCATGGGAATCGATAAGGTAGATGAAGGTAGGCTATTTAACACAAGGGGCACACGTACTAGGGGACACAGGTGGAAACTGAGTGCCCAAATGAGACACAGAGATATTAGAAAGAACTTTTTTAGTGTCAGAGTAGTTGACAAATGGAATGCATTAGGAAGTGATGTGGTGGAGGCTGACTCCATACACAGTTTCAAGTGTAGATATGATAGAGCCCAATAGGCTCAGGAACTAGTACTCCTGTTGATTGACGGTTGAGAGGCGGGACCAAAGAGCCAGAGCTCAACCCCCGCAAGCACAATAAGGTGAGTACAATTAGGTGAGTACACACAAACTCATTGTTAATTTTCCCTGGAACACAACCCGACAAACCGTTTAACAACCAGGTACCCATTCACTGCTTCGTGAAGATAATCGTTAAGTTAAGGATTGGTGCCTAGTCAATCCGCTCTTCCCCTGCCAGCCAGGATATGAACCCAGGCGAAATCGCTTGAGAAGCGCGAGGTGAGTGCCTTACCACTGATCCACAGGGACTGCCCAAATATGAATGCCATCAGCAGCACTAGCAGTTGGTGTTACCAGGCAGGTTACCCATCCAATTACTAACCAAATTGAAAGTTGCTTAACTTGGCTAATGGGACGAGAAGCAGTGTCCTTTAAGTGGTAGTATGGCCGTTGTTATTGTATACAAGTGGTAACCAATAACTTGTGAGTGAGTGAGTGAGTGATGATAATGGTAACTGCGGCGGAGGATACTCACACATACCAGCCAATTCTCCATTAATGATAGTTCTTATAGTCAAACAAACCAACCAAAAGTGGACTATTGCACCAACATGGAAATGTTTGGATGCCATTGATCTCGCACAAATCGCTTATAAATGCCACCCGCCGCTATTTATAAAACCTAAACAATCCTCTTCTAAGCACGAATGACTACTCTTAGGCCTTGGATTATGTTCACTTAGGCTTCATTGAGTCAATACATATAACTTCTTTGAGTCGGGGGACAGGCAGACAGGCAGTCTATATATACATGTTAGGCTTATAAAGTGGTCTCCAACACCCACCCCACAAGGTTAAACTAACCCTCACTCACCAGGATGCTAGTAGCTCACTAACTCCTGGATACCTATTTACTGCAAGGTGAACAGGTGCATTGGGTGATAGGAAACGCTACCAACAATTACAGCCCTGCCTGACCGCGATTCAAACCCTGGAATCCCTTATTGAGAGTCGAGAAGGAACACATCATTCATGTTACATATATGTGTACTCACCTATTTGTGCCAGGAGGATCGAGCATTAATCTTAGAGTCTGCCTTTAAGCCGTCAGTTGTTTATAGCAATAACTCTTGGCCTATTTCCTAACTTAACCTAGCCTAACCTATACCCTACCCTAACCTATAACCTACCACAATCTAAAACCAAACCTAATATAACCTAACCTAATCTAAACCTAACCTAGCCTACACCTAAACCCAATCTACCTAACTTACCTAACTAAGCTAACCTAACCAAACCTAACCTAACTAACCTAACCTAACTAACCTAACCTAACCTAACCTAACTAACCTAACCTAACTAATCTAACCTAACCTAACTAACGTAACGTAACGTAACCTAACCTAACCTAACCAAACCTAACCTAACTAACCTAACCTAACCTAACCTAACCTAAACCTACCCTAACCTAACTTAACCAAACCTAACCTAACCAAACTTAACCTAACCTAACCTAACCTAACCAAACCTAACCTAACTAACCTAACCTAACCTAACTAACCTAACCTAAACCTAACCAAACCTAACCTAACTAACCTAACCAAACTTAACCTAACCTAACCAAACTTAACCTAACCTAACCAAACTTAACCTAACCTAACCAAACTTAACCTAACCTAACCAAACTTACCCTAACCTAGGGGCTGGTCCCAAACCTGCACACAGAAATAACATCACATGAGACCAGAAGACATGGCAGGATGTGCAGAATACCCCCGTTGAAAAACAGAGGTGCAACTGGTACTCTGAGAGAGAACTCTATCAACATCAGAGGTCCGAGACTGTTCAACACGCTTCCACTACACATAAGGGGCATAACTGGCCGACCCCTCACAGTGTTCAAGAGAGAACTGGATAAGCACCTCCAAAGGATACCTGATAAACCAGGCTGTGACTCATACGTCAGGCTGCGAGCAGCCGCGTCCAACAGCCTGGTTGATCAGTCCGGCAACCAGGAGGCCTGGTCGACGACCGGGCCGCGGGGACGCTAAGCCCCGGAAGCACCTCAAGGTAAGGTAACCTAACCTAACCTAACCAAACCTAACCTAAAACCTAACCTAACCTAACTAACCTAACCTAAACCTAACCAAACCTAACCTAACTAACCTAACCAAACTTAACCTAACCTAACCAAACTTAACCTAACCTAACCAAACTTAACCTAACCTAACCAAACTTAACCTAACCTAACCTAACCTAACGTAACCTAACCAAACCTAACCTAACCAAACTTAACCTAACCTAACCTAACCTAACCAAACTTAACCTAACCTAACCAAACTTAACCTAACCTAACCTAACCTAACCAAACCTAACCTAACCAAACTTAACCTAACCTAACCTAACCTAACCTAACCAAACTTAACCTAACCTAACCTAACCAACACCCACCTCACAAGATCGAACACCTAAACTGACCCTGACTGACCCTCACCAGGATGCAACCCTACATGAAGCTCACAACTCCTGGATACCTGTTTACTGCTAGGAGAACAGAGGCATTAGGTGATAGGAAACGCTACCAATAATTTCAGTCCTGCCTGGCCGGGTTTCGATCCAGGAATCCCCGATCGTTAGTCTAGAAGGAACACATACATGTTTCATATTTCAGTGTACTCACCTATTTGTACTTGCAGGACTGAGCATCAGTTTTTGAACGCTGACAATATAGCCGCCGGTTGTTTAAAGCAATGACTCCTGGTCTATTTTCCTGTCATATCAACTTTTAAAATTATGAATGGAGTTTGCATCTACAACTGTGGGTTTTTGTAAGTTTGTTCTCACCTAGTTGTATTCACCTAGTTGTGTTTGCTAGGTTTGATATTCAGATCTTTGGTCCCACCTCTCAACCATCAATCAATTGCTCAAGTAGTTTTCCAGAAGTTATGTAACTCATAACTCTCAGCTCTGCTGGAAAAAAGGCTGGGGCTGCATATTCAATTATTTGTCTCGCATAGGTTGAAAAAAAGGTTCATTCTTCTTTACACGTTAGAAATGTTACTTTGAACATGTTCTATCCAAGTCGGATAGAACATATTCTTAATCCGGATAGACCTGCGTTCGAGCCTGTCGAAAACGGTTTGCAATTACAGGGCACATATTGTCCTCGTCCTGTAGCAGCATCAGGTTCGATAGGTTCTCTGGACAGCCGATGATTGACCTTCTGGCAGTTCTCACGTTGACAAATTTAAAACTGTTTTTTGATAAAAAATAACGGCACATTCCTTAGATGTTTAAAATTTGTTATCTCTGTCCGGTATGTGTCTTGAGTTGAGTTTTGATTCCTTGGTGTTTCTTGATTCCTTGTGTTTCTTGATTCCGTGTGTGTCTTGAATCCGTTTGTGTCTTGATTCCGTGTGTGTCTTGAATCCGTTTGTGTCTTGATTCTTGTGTTTCTGATTCCGTGTGTGCCTTGATTCATTGTGTTTTCTTGATTCCGTGTGTGTCTTGATTCCGTGTGTGTCTTGATTCCGAGTGTGTCTTGATTCCGTCTGTGCCTTGGTTCCTTGTGTTTCTTGATTCCGTGTGTGTCGTGATTCCTTGTGTTTCTTGATTCCGTGTGTGTCTTGATTCCGTTGTGTCTTGATTCCTTGTGTTTCTTGATTCCGAGTGTGTCTTGATTCCGTTTGGTGTCTTGATTCCTTGTGTTTCTTGATTCCCGTGTGTGTCTTGATTCCGTCTGTGCCTTGATTCCTTGTGTTTCTTGATTACGTGTGTGTCTTGATTCCTTGTGTGTCTTGATTCCGTCTGTGCCTTGATTCCTTGTGTTTCTTGATTCCGAGTGTGTCTTGGTTCCGTGTGTGTCTTGATTCCGTGTGTGCCTTGATTCCTTGTGTTCTTTTCTTGATTCCGTGTGTGTCTTGATTCCGTTTGTGTCTTGATTCCTTGGGTTTCTTGATTCCGTGTGTGCCTTGATTCCTTGTGTTTCTTGATTCCGTGTGTGTCCTTGATTCTGTGTGTTTCTTGATTCCGTGTGTGTCTTGATTCCGTGTGTGTCTTGATTCCGTGTGTGTCTTGATTCCGTGTGTGTCCATGATTCCTTGTGTGTTTCTTGATTCCGTGTGTGTCTTGATTCCGTGTGTGTCTTGATTCCGTGTGTGTCCTGATTCCTTGTGTTTCTTGATTCCTTGTGTTTCTTGATTCCGTGTGTGTCTTGATTCCGTCTGTGCCTTGATTCCTTGTGTTTCTTGATTCCGTGAGTGTCTTGATTCCTTGTGTGTCTTGATTCCGTCTGTGCCTTGATTCCTTGTGTTTCTTGATTCCGTGTGTGTCTTGATTCCGTTTGTGTCTTGAATTCCTTGTGTTTCTTGATTCCGTGTGTGTCTTGATTCCGTTTGTGTCTTGATTCCTTGTGTCTCTTGATTCCGTGTGTGCCTTGATTCCTTGTGTTTCTTGATTCCGTGTGTGTCTTGATTCCGTGTGTTTTCTTGATTCCGTGTGTGTCCTTGATTCCGTGTGTGTCTTGATTCCGTGTGTGTCTTGATTCCGTGTGTGTTCCTGATTCCTTGTGTTTCTTGATTCCTTGGTTTCTTGATTCCGTGTTGTCTTGATTCCGTCTGTGCCTTGATTCCTTATGTGTTCTTGATTTCGTGTGTGTCTCCTGAGTGTGTCTTGTTTCCGCGTGTGTCTTGATTCCGTATGTTCCCGTGTCCGTCAGAGTCTTAGGTTAGTCTTAGGTAGGTTAGGTTAGGTTAGTTAGTGTCCGTGTCAGTGTCTATGTCATTGTCCTGGGGTTTTGAGTCCAGGATGCCATTTGTGTCCCCTCAAATTGCTCTTATCTTATCTCCACTTGGGATCGTGTCAGTGTCCATGTGTGTCTTGATTCTGTGTGTGTCCTTGAAGTCCGTGTGTATCTTGAGTCCGTGTTTGTCTTGATTCTGTGAGTGTCTTGAGTCCGTGTGTGTCTTGATTCTGTGTGTGTCTTGATTCTGGAGTGTCTGAGTCCGTGTGTGTCTTGATTCTGTGTGTGTCTTGAGTCCGTGTGTGTCTTGAGTACGTGTATTGATTCCGTGTGTCCGTGTCCGTTAGAGTCTATGAGTGTCCGTATCCGTGTCCGTGTCATTATCCCTGGGGTATTGAGTCCAGGATGCCATTTGTGTCCCCTCAAATTGCCTCCCTTGTCTCCACCTTGGGATCGTGTCAGTGTCCATGTGTGTCTTGATTCCGCGTGTGTCTTGAGTCCGTGTGTGTCTTGAGTCCGTGTGTGTCTTGAGTCCGCGTGTGTCTTGAGTCCGTGTGTGTCTTGATTCCGCGTGTGTCTTGAGTCCGCGTGTGTCTTGATTCCGTGTGTGTCTTGAGTCCGCGTGTGTCTTGAGTCCGTGTATGTCTTGAGTCCGCGTGTGTCTTGAGTCCGTGTGTGTCTTGATTCCGCGTGTGTCTTGAGTCCTGTGTGTTCGGGTGTCTTTGGGGTTTTGGGTCCAGGAAGCTATTTGTGTCGACCCAAATTGCCTCCCTTCTCCCCACCTGAAATCCAGGTGAATTGAAAGACCTGCCCGAGGTCAGTGGATCCAGGTATCCGTCCGTGGGCCCCCGGATTTCAACCCTTCCCCACATTCCAGGGGGTCGGTCAATCAATCTTCAGCTATCCAGAGAATCTATCGAAACTGATGCTCCTACAGGAGGGGACACACAGATAAATCTGTGCCCTGTACTTGCAACCGTTCCGACAGGCTCGAACGCAGGTCTATCCGGATTAAGAACATGTTCTATCCGACTAGGCCACGCTGGAGTTGCCTTCTGAATCAAATTTTCCACTTGTATTTATATCTCGTAGTAAGGTTAGTTAGTGTCTATTTATCAACATTTGCAATGATTGACGTGTGAAGTTGTGAGTTTGTGTTGACAGATAGAAATTCATAACAGCTTATTCGATGAGGTTGCAGTCCAGTGAGGCAGTTTCATGAATGAATATTGGAGAATTTAGGCAAACTGACGTGTGTGTGTGTGTGTTGTGTGTGTGTGTGTGTGTGTGTGTGTGTGTGTGTGTGTGTGTGTGTGTGTGTGTGTGTGTGTGTGTGTGGTGTGTGTGTGTGTGCGTGTGTGTGTGTGTGTGTGTGTTTAAAGGTATGTATTATTTAATATTTAGTGTGGTGTGTGTGTCCAAATGAGTTTGTGAATGGTAAACAAGCAATCCAATACCTAATATGTGCTAATCTAGGCCTCGTTTTGTATACATATATATATATGTGTTTACTAGGGAATGAAAATCCGGTTTGTTTTATTCTAAGTTTTTTCAACAATAAATAGTACATACGCGAACGAACGGTTCGGCTGGGTAAGTATAGCGTTGTGGCGGCCATTTTCTCTGTTAGGCGGGGGTTGGGGGAAGGGGGGGGTTGGTCTCTGGTAATTGTGGTATAGGGGTAGTTATATTTGGGCCTCGGTTGGGGGGTAGGGTGTTGGTAGGGGGGTGGTGGCCCAGGGAGCAGCAGAGGGGGACCTGAGGGAGAGGCATGGAGTTGCTAGTTAATCATTAAGATATTAATTTGTGGAGATAGGTTATATAAGGAAAGATGTTTAGGAAGGAATAAGAAAAGTGTTTGGAACTGATGAAAGTATATGAGTTATAGTGACTCATGTTAGAAGAAAGATATGTGCTTTAAAAGGTGAAGAGATTTGTAAAGGACTTTATCTGCTTAATAATATATTAATTAAAGGTAAATGACCATTGGAGATAGATATTCAACAGCATAATGAGTGGACAAGTTTTAGCAGGAAGGCCGGCACAGAGAGAGAATGGACCGATAAATAGTTAGACATTTTTTCTCGAATGGTATACTCTAATAATCATAGGTACATATTTCAGAGCGCGACATTCGTGCGCGCGCGCACAACACACATATACACACACACTCACACACACACACACACTCACACACACACACACACACACACACACCACACACACACACACACACACACACACACACACACACACACACACACACACACACACACACACACACACACACACACACACACATATATATATACAAACATACATACAGTCTCGACAGTCAAATTGCAGAAACTGTCACAATTATGACAAGGATCACTCATATTGGATATATACACACACAGATAAATTCACGTGGATAAGTCACTCCAATTACACGTATGTACACACTCAGACAACATATTTCAGTGAGTGTGGCCCATAGTATACATTAATACTCACACATGGCAGCCCATTCACAATTAATTGGTGTACATATTCATTCACACACATGTTTATGTGTCTCTTTCTTATAAAATACACACACACTGAAAGGAATCTTTGAGAACATTATATACCACATATGTCAGACCAATCCTGAAGTATGCCGCTCCAGCATGGAGTCCACATCTAGTCAAGCATAAGACTAAACTGGAAAAGGTTCAAAGGTTTGCCACCAGACTAGAACCCGAGCTAAGAGGTATGAGCTACGAGGAGAGACTACGGGAATTAAACCTCACTTCGTTGGAAGACAGAAGAGTTAAGGGGGACATGATCACCACATTCAAGATTCTCATGGGAATCGATAAGGTAGATGAAGGTAGGCTATTTAACACAAGGGGCACACGTACTAGGGGACACAGGTGGAAACTGAGTGCCCAAATGAGACACAGAGATATTAGAAAGAACTTTTTTAGTGTCAGAGTAGTTGACAAATGGAATGCATTAGGAAGTGATGTGGTGGAGGCTGACTCCATACACAGTTTCAAGTGTAGATATGATAGAGCCCAATAGGCTCAGGAACTAGTACTCCTGTTGATTGACGGTTGAGAGGCGGGACCAAAGAGCCAGAGCTCAACCCCCGCAAGCACAATAAGGTGAGTACAATTAGGTGAGTACACACAAACTCATTGTTAATTTTCCCTGGAACACAACCCGACAAACCGTTTAACAACCAGGTACCCATTCACTGCTTCGTGAAGATAATCGTTAAGTTAAGGATTGGTGCCTAGTCAATCCGCTCTTCCCCTGCCAGCCAGGATATGAACCCAGGCGAAATCGCTTGAGAAGCGCGAGGTGAGTGCCTTACCACTGATCCACAGGGACTGCCCAAATATGAATGCCATCAGCAGCACTAGCAGTTGGTGTTACCAGGCAGGTTACCCATCCAATTACTAACCAAATTGAAAGTTGCTTAACTTGGCTAATGGGACGAGAAGCAGTGTCCTTTAAGTGGTAGTATGGCCGTTGTTATTGTATACAAGTGGTAACCAATAACTTGTGAGTGAGTGAGTGAGTGATGATAATGGTAACTGCGGCGGAGGATACTCACACATACCAGCCAATTCTCCATTAATGATAGTTCTTATAGTCAAACAAACCAACCAAAAGTGGACTATTGCACCAACATGGAAATGTTTGGATGCCATTGATCTCGCACAAATCGCTTATAAATGCCACCCGCCGCTATTTATAAAACCTAAACAATCCTCTTCTAAGCACGAATGACTACTCTTAGGCCTTGGATTATGTTCACTTAGGCTTCATTGAGTCAATACATATAACTTCTTTGAGTCGGGGGACAGGCAGACAGGCAGTCTATATATACATGTTAGGCTTATAAAGTGGTCTCCAACACCCACCCCACAAGATTAAACTAACCCTCACTCACCAGGATGCTAGTAGCTCACTAACTCCTGGATACCTATTTACTGCAAGGTGAACAGGTGCATTGGGTGATAGGAAACGCTACCAACAATTACAGCCCTGCCTGACCGCGATTCAAACCCTGGAATCCCTTATTGAGAGTCGAGAAGGAACACATCATTCATGTTACATATATGTGTACTCACCTATTTGTGCCAGGAGGATCGAGCATTAATCTTAGAGTCTGCCTTTAAGCCGTCAGTTGTTTATAGCAATAACTCTTGGCCTATTTCCTAACTTAACCTAGCCTAACCTATACCCTACCCTAACCTATAACCTACCACAATCTAAAACCAAACCTAATATAACCTAACCTAATCTAAACCTAACCTAGCCTACACCTAAACCCAATCTACCTAACTTACCTAACTAAGCTAACCTAACCAAACCTAACCTAACTAACCTAACCTAACTAACCTAACCTAACCTAACCTAACTAACCTAACCTAACTAATCTAACCTAACCTAACTAACGTAACGTAACGTAACCTAACCTAACCTAACCAAACCTAACCTAACTAACCTAACCTAACCTAACCTAACCTAAACCTACCCTAACCTAACTTAACCAAACCTAACCTAACCAAACTTAACCTAACCTAACCTAACCTAACCAAACCTAACCTAACTAACCTAACCTAACCTAACTAACCTAACCTAAACCTAACCAAACCTAACCTAACTAACCTAACCAAACTTAACCTAACCTAACCAAACTTAACCTAACCTAACCAAACTTAACCTAACCTAACCAAACTTAACCTAACCTAACCAAACTTACCCTAACCTAGGGGCTGGTCCCAAACCTGCACACAGAAATAACATCACATGAGACCAGAAGACATGGCAGGATGTGCAGAATACCCCCGTTGAAAAACAGAGGTGCAACTGGTACTCTGAGAGAGAACTCTATCAACATCAGAGGTCCGAGACTGTTCAACACGCTTCCACTACACATAAGGGGCATAACTGGCCGACCCCTCACAGTGTTCAAGAGAGAACTGGATAAGCACCTCCAAAGGATACCTGATAAACCAGGCTGTGACTCATACGTCAGGCTGCGAGCAGCCGCGTCCAACAGCCTGGTTGATCAGTCCGGCAACCAGGAGGCCTGGTCGACGACCGGGCCGCGGGGACGCTAAGCCCCGGAAGCACCTCAAGGTAAGGTAACCTAACCTAACCTAACCAAACCTAACCTAACTAACCTAACCTAACCTAACTAACCTAACCTAAACCTAACCAAACCTAACCTAACTAACCTAACCAAACTTAACCTAACCTAACCAAACTTAACCTAACCTAACCAAACTTAACCTAACCTAACCAAACTTAACCTAACCTAACCTAACCTAACGTAACCTAACCAAACCTAACCTAACCAAACTTAACCTAACCTAACCTAACCTAACCAAACTTAACCTAACCTAACCAAACTTAACCTAACCTAACCTAACCTAACCAAACCTAACCTAACCAAACTTAACCTAACCTAACCTAACCTAACCTAACCAAACTTAACCTAACCTAACCTAACCAACACCCACCTCACAAGATCGAACACCTAAACTGACCCTGACTGACCCTCACCAGGATGCAACCCTACATGAAGCTCACAACTCCTGGATACCTGTTTACTGCTAGGAGAACAGAGGCATTAGGTGATAGGAAACGCTACCAATAATTTCAGTCCTGCCTGGCCGGGTTTCGATCCAGGAATCCCCGATCGTTAGTCTAGAAGGAACACATACATGTTTCATATTTCAGTGTACTCACCTATTTGTACTTGCAGGACTGAGCATCAGTTTTTGAACGCTGACAATATAGCCGCCGGTTGTTTAAAGCAATGACTCCTGGTCTATTTTCCTGTCATATCAACTTTTAAAATTATGAATGGAGTTTGCATCTACAACTGTGGGTTTTTGTAAGTTTGTTCTCACCTAGTTGTATTCACCTAGTTGTGTTTGCTAGGTTTGATATTCAGATCTTTGGTCCCACCTCTCAACCATCAATCAATTGCTCAAGTAGTTTTCCAGAAGTTATGTAACTCATAACTCTCAGCTCTGCTGGAAAAAAGGCTGGGGCTGCATATTCAATTATTTGTCTCGCATAGGTTGAAAAAAAGGTTCATTCTTCTTTACACGTTAGAAATGTTACTTTGAACATGTTCTATCCAAGTCGGATAGAACATATTCTTAATCCGGATAGACCTGCGTTCGAGCCTGTCGAAACGGTTGCAATTACAGGGCACATATTGTCCTCTCCTGTAGCAGCATCAGGTTCGATAGATTCTCTGGACAGCCGATGATTGACCTTCTGGCAGTTCTCACGTTGACAAATTTAAAACTGTTTTTTTGATAAAAAAAAACGGCACATTCCTTAGATGTTTAAATTTGTTATCTCTGTCCGTGTATGTGTCTTGAGTTGAGTTTTGATTCCTTGTGTTTCTTGATTCCTTGTGTTTCTTGATTCCGTGTGTGTCTTGAATCCGTTTGTGTCTTGATTCCGTGTGTGTCTTGAATCCGTTTGTGTCTTGATTCCTTGTGTTTCTTGATTCCGTGTGTGCCTTGATTCCTTGTGTTTCTTGATTCCGTGTGTGTCTTGATTCCGTGTGTGTCTTGATTCCGAGTGTGTCTTGATTCCGTCTGTGCCTTGGTTCCTTGTGTTTCTTGATTCCGTGTGTGTCGTGATTCCTTGTGTTTCTTGATTCCGTGTGTGTCTTGATTCCGTTTGTGTCTTGATTCCTTGTGTTTCTTGATTCCGAGTGTGTCTTGATTCCGTTTGTGTCTTGATTCCTTGTGTTTCTTGATTCCGTGTGTGTCTTGATTCCGTCTGTGCCTTGATTCCTTGTGTTTCTTGATTACGTGTGTGTCTTGATTCCTTGTGTGTCTTGATTCCGTCTGTGCCTTGATTCCTTGTGTTTCTTGATTCCGAGTGTGTCTTGGTTCCGTGTGTGTCTTGATTCCGTGTGTGCCTTGATTCCTTGTGTTTCTTGATTCCGTGTGTGTCTTGATTCCGTTTGTGTCTTGATTCCTTGTGTTTCTTGATTCCGTGTGTGCCTTGATTCCTTGTGTTTCTTGATTCCGTGTGTGTCTTGATTCTGTGTGTTTCTTGATTCCGTGTGTGTCTTGATTCCGTGTGTGTCTTGATTCCGTGTGTGTCTTGATTCCGTGTGTGTCCTGATTCCTTGTGTTTCTTGATTCCGTGTGTGTCTTGATTCCGTGTGTGTCTTGATTCCGTGTGTGTCCTGATTCCTTGTGTTTCTTGATTCCTTGTGTTTCTTGATTCCGTGTGTGTCTTGATTCCGTCTGTGCCTTGATTCCTTGTGTTTCTTGATTCCGTGAGTGTCTTGATTCCTTGTGTGTCTTGATTCCGTCTGTGCCTTGATTCCTTGTGTTTCTTGATTCCGTGTGTGTCTTGATTCCGTTTGTGTCTTGATTCCTTGTGTTTCTTGATTCCGTGTGTGTCTTGATTCCGTTTGTGTCTTGATTCCTTGTGTCTCTTGATTCCGTGTGTGCCTTGATTCCTTGTGTTTCTTGATTCCGTGTGTGTCTTGATTCCGTGTGTTTCTTGATTCCGTGTGTGTCTTGATTCCGTGTGTGTCTTGATTCCGTGTGTGTCTTGATTCCGTGTGTGTCCTGATTCCTTGTGTTTCTTGATTCCTTGTGTTTCTTGATTCCGTGTTTGTCTTGATTCCGTCTGTGCCTTGATTCCTTATGTGTCTTGATTTCGTGTGTGTCTCCTGAGTGTGTCTTGTTTCCGCGTGTGTCTTGATTCCGTATGTTCCCGTGTCCGTCAGAGTCTTAGGTTAGTCTTAGGTTAGGTTAGGTTAGGTTAGTTAGTGTCCGTGTCAGTGTCTATGTCATTGTCCCTGGGGTTTTGAGTCCAGGATGCCATTTGTGTCCCCTCAAATTGCCTCCCTTATCTCCACCTTGGGATCGTGTCAGTGTCCATGTGTGTCTTGATTCTGTGTGTGTCTTGAGTCCGTGTGTATCTTGAGTCCGTGTGTGTCTTGATTCTGTGAGTGTCTTGAGTCCGTGTGTGTCTTGATTCTGTGTGTGTCTTGATTCTGTGAGTGTCTTGAGTCCGTGTGTGTCTTGATTCTGTGTGTGTCTTGAGTCCGTGTGTGTCTTGAGTACGTGTATTGATTCCGTGTGTCCGTGTCCGTTAGAGTCTATGAGTGTCCGTATCCGTGTCCGTGTCATTATCCCTGGGGTATTGAGTCCAGGATGCCATTTGTGTCCCCTCAAATTGCCTCCCTTGTCTCCACCTTGGGATCGTGTCAGTGTCCATGTGTGTCTTGATTCCGCGTGTGTCTTGAGTCCGTGTGTGTCTTGAGTCCGTGTGTGTCTTGAGTCCGCGTGTGTCTTGAGTCCGTGTGTGTCTTGATTCCGCGTGTGTCTTGAGTCCGCGTGTGTCTTGATTCCGTGTGTGTCTTGAGTCCGCGTGTGTCTTGAGTCCGTGTATGTCTTGAGTCCGCGTGTGTCTTGAGTCCGTGTGTGTCTTGATTCCGCGTGTGTCTTGAGTCCTGTGTGTTCGGGTGTCTTTGGGGTTTTGGGTCCAGGAAGCTATTTGTGTCGACCCAAATTGCCTCCCTTCTCCCCACCTGAAATCCAGGTGAATTGAAAGACCTGCCCGAGGTCAGTGGATCCAGGTATCCGTCCGTGGGCCCCCGGATTTCAACCCTTCCCCACATTCCAGGGGGTCGGTCAATCAATCTTCAGCTATCCAGAGAATCTATCGAAACTGATGCTCCTACAGGAGGGGACACACAGATAAATCTGTGCCCTGTACTTGCAACCGTTCCGACAGGCTCGAACGCAGGTCTATCCGGATTAAGAACATGTTCTATCCGACTAGGCCACGCTGGAGTTGCCTTCTGAATCAAATTTTCCACTTGTATTTATATCTCGTAGTAAGGTTAGTTAGTGTCTATTTATCAACATTTGCAATGATTGACGTGTGAAGTTGTGAGTTTGTGTTGACAGATAGAAATTCATAACAGCTTATTCGATGAGGTTGCAGTCCAGTGAGGCAGTTTCATGAATGAATATTGGAGAATTTAGGCAAACTGACGTGTGTGTGTGTGTGTTTGTGTGTGTGTGTGTGTGTGTGTGTGTGTGTGTGTGTGTGTGTGTGTGTGTGTGTGTGTGTGTGTGTGTGTGTGTGTGTGTGTGTGTGTGTGTGTGTGTGTGTGTGTGTGTGTGTGTTTAAAGGTATGTATTATTTAATATTTAGTGTGGTGTGTGTGTCCAAATGAGTTTGTGAATGGTAAACAAGCAATCCAATACCTAATATGTGCTAATCTAGGCCTCGTTTTGTATACATATATATATGTGTTTACTAGGGAATGAAAATCCGGTTTGTTTTATTCTAAGTTTTTTCAACAATAAATAGTACATACGCGAACGAACGGTTCGGCTGGGTAAGTATAGCGTTGTGGCGGCCATTTTCTCTGTTAGGCGGGGGTTGGGGGAAGGGGGGGGTTGGTCTCTGGTAATTGTGGTATAGGGGTAGTTATATTTGGGCCTCGGTTGGGGGGTAGGGTGTTGGTAGGGGGGTGGGGCCCAGGGAGCAGCAGAGGGGGGACCTGAGGGAGAGGCATGGAGTTGCTAGTTAATCATTAAGATATTAATTTGTGGAGATAGGTTATATAAGGAAAGATGTTTAGGAAGGAATAAGAAAAGTGTTTGGAACTGATGAAAGTATATGAGTTATAGTGACTCATGTTAGAAGAAAGATATGTGCTTTAAAAGGTGAAGAGATTTGTAAAGGACTTTATCTGCTTAATAATATATTAATTAAAGGTAAATGACCATTGGAGATAGATATTCAACAGCATAATGAGTGGACAAGTTTTAGCAGGAAGGCCGGCACAGAGAGAGAATGGACCGATAAATAGTTAGACATTTTTTCTCGAATGGTATACTCTAATAATCATAGGTACATATTTCAGAGCGCGACATTCGTGCGCGCGCGCACACACACACATATACACACACACTCACACACACACACACACTCACACACACACACACACACACACACACACACACACACACACACACACACACACACACACACACACACACACACACACACACACACACACACACACACACATATATATATACAAACATACATACAGTCTCGACAGTCAAATTGCAGAAACTGTCACAATTATGACAAGGATCACTCATATTGGATATATACACACACAGATAAATTCACGTGGATAAGTCACTCCAATTACACGTATGTACACACTCAGACAACATATTTCAGTGAGTGTGGCCCATAGTATACATTAATACTCACACATGGCAGCCCATTCACAATTAATTGGTGTACATATTCATTCACACACATGTTTATGTGTCTCTTTCTTATAAAATACACACACACTGAAAGGAATCTTTGAGAACATTATATACCACATATGTCAGACCAATCCTGAAGTATGCCGCTCCAGCATGGAGTCCACATCTAGTCAAGCATAAGACTAAACTGGAAAAGGTTCAAAGGTTTGCCACCAGACTAGAACCCGAGCTAAGAGGTATGAGCTACGAGGAGAGACTACGGGAATTAAACCTCACTTCGTTGGAAGACAGAAGAGTTAAGGGGGACATGATCACCACATTCAAGATTCTCATGGGAATCGATAAGGTAGATGAAGGTAGGCTATTTAACACAAGGGGCACACGTACTAGGGGACACAGGTGGAAACTGAGTGCCCAAATGAGACACAGAGATATTAGAAAGAACTTTTTTAGTGTCAGAGTAGTTGACAAATGGAATGCATTAGGAAGTGATGTGGTGGAGGCTGACTCCATACACAGTTTCAAGTGTAGATATGATAGAGCCCAATAGGCTCAGGAACTAGTACTCCTGTTGATTGACGGTTGAGAGGCGGGACCAAAGAGCCAGAGCTCAACCCCCGCAAGCACAATAAGGTGAGTACAATTAGGTGAGTACACACAAACTCATTGTTAATTTTCCCTGGAACACAACCCGACAAACCGTTTAACAACCAGGTACCCATTCACTGCTTCGTGAAGATAATCGTTAAGTTAAGGATTGGTGCCTAGTCAATCCGCTCTTCCCCTGCCAGCCAGGATATGAACCCAGGCGAAATCGCTTGAGAAGCGCGAGGTGAGTGCCTTACCACTGATCCACAGGGACTGCCCAAATATGAATGCCATCAGCAGCACTAGCAGTTGGTGTTACCAGGCAGGTTACCCATCCAATTACTAACCAAATTGAAAGTTGCTTAACTTGGCTAATGGGACGAGAAGCAGTGTCCTTTAAGTGGTAGTATGGCCGTTGTTATTGTATACAAGTGGTAACCAATAACTTGTGAGTGAGTGAGTGAGTGATGATAATGGTAACTGCGGCGGAGGATACTCACACATACCAGCCAATTCTCCATTAATGATAGTTCTTATAGTCAAACAAACCAACCAAAAGTGGACTATTGCACCAACATGGAAATGTTTGGATGCCATTGATCTCGCACAAATCGCTTATAAATGCCACCCGCCGCTATTTATAAAACCTAAACAATCCTCTTCTAAGCACGAATGACTACTCTTAGGCCTTGGATTATGTTCACTTAGGCTTCATTGAGTCAATACATATAACTTCTTTGAGTCGGGGGACAGGCAGACAGGCAGTCTATATATACATGTTAGGCTTATAAAGTGGTCTCCAACACCCACCCCACAAGATTAAACTAACCCTCACTCACCAGGATGCTAGTAGCTCACTAACTCCTGGATACCTATTTACTGCAAGGTGAACAGGTGCATTGGGTGATAGGAAACGCTACCAACAATTACAGCCCTGCCTGACCGCGATTCAAACCCTGGAATCCCTTATTGAGAGTCGAGAAGGAACACATCATTCATGTTACATATATGTGTACTCACCTATTTGTGCCAGGAGGATCGAGCATTAATCTTAGAGTCTGCCTTTAAGCCGTCAGTTGTTTATAGCAATAACTCTTGGCCTATTTCCTAACTTAACCTAGCCTAACCTATACCCTACCCTAACCTATAACCTACCACAATCTAAAACCAAACCTAATATAACCTAACCTAATCTAAACCTAACCTAGCCTACACCTAAACCCAATCTACCTAACTTACCTAACTAAGCTAACCTAACCAAACCTAACCTAACTAACCTAACCTAACTAACCTAACCTAACCTAACCTAACTAACCTAACCTAACTAATCTAACCTAACCTAACTAACGTAACGTAACGTAACCTAACCTAACCTAACCAAACCTAACCTAACTAACCTAACCTAACCTAACCTAACCTAAACCTACCCTAACCTAACTTAACCAAACCTAACCTAACCAAACTTAACCTAACCTAACCTAACCTAACCAAACCTAACCTAACTAACCTAACCTAACCTAACTAACCTAACCTAAACCTAACCAAACCTAACCTAACTAACCTAACCAAACTTAACCTAACCTAACCAAACTTAACCTAACCTAACCAAACTTAACCTAACCTAACCAAACTTAACCTAACCTAACCAAACTTACCCTAACCTAGGGGCTGGTCCCAAACCTGCACACAGAAATAACATCACATGAGACCAGAAGACATGGCAGGATGTGCAGAATACCCCCGTTGAAAAACAGAGGTGCAACTGGTACTCTGAGAGAGAACTCTATCAACATCAGAGGTCCGAGACTGTTCAACACGCTTCCACTACACATAAGGGGCATAACTGGCCGACCCCTCACAGTGTTCAAGAGAGAACTGGATAAGCACCTCCAAAGGATACCTGATAAACCAGGCTGTGACTCATACGTCAGGCTGCGAGCAGCCGCGTCCAACAGCCTGGTTGATCAGTCCGGCAACCAGGAGGCCTGGTCGACGACCGGGCCGCGGGGACGCTAAGCCCCGGAAGCACCTCAAGGTAAGGTAACCTAACCTAACCTAACCAAACCTAACCTAACTAACCTAACCTAACCTAACTAACCTAACCTAAACCTAACCAAACCTAACCTAACTAACCTAACCAAACTTAACCTAACCTAACCAAACTTAACCTAACCTAACCAAACTTAACCTAACCTAACCAAACTTAACCTAACCTAACCTAACCTAACGTAACCTAACCAAACCTAACCTAACCAAACTTAACCTAACCTAACCTAACCTAACCTAACCAAACTTAACCTAACCTAACCAAACTTAACCTAACCTAACCTAACCTAACCAAACCTAACCTAACCAAACTTAACCTAACCTAACCTAACCTAACCTAACCAAACTTAACCTAACCTAACCTAACCAACACCCACCTCACAAGATCGAACACCTAAACTGACCCTGACTGACCCTCACCAGGATGCAACCCTACATGAAGCTCACAACTCCTGGATACCTGTTTACTGCTAGGAGAACAGAGGCATTAGGTGATAGGAAACGCTACCAATAATTTCAGTCCTGCCTGGCCGGGTTTCGATCCAGGAATCCCCGATCGTTAGTCTAGAAGGAACACATACATGTTTCATATTTCAGTGTACTCACCTATTTGTACTTGCAGGACTGAGCATCAGTTTTTGAACGCTGACAATATAGCCGCCGGTTGTTTAAAGCAATGACTCCTGGTCTATTTTCCTGTCATATCAACTTTTAAAATTATGAATGGAGTTTGCATCTACAACTGTGGGTTTTTGTAAGTTTGTTCTCACCTAGTTGTATTCACCTAGTTGTGTTTGCTAGGTTTGATATTCAGATCTTTGGTCCCACCTCTCAACCATCAATCAATTGCTCAAGTAGTTTTCCAGAAGTTATGTAACTCATAACTCTCAGCTCTGCTGGAAAAAAGGCTGGGGCTGCATATTCAATTATTTGTCTCGCATAGGTTGAAAAAAAGGTTCATTCTTCTTTACACGTTAGAAATGTTACTTTGAACATGTTCTATCCAAGTCGGATAGAACATATTCTTAATCCGGATAGACCTGCGTTCGAGCCTGTCGAAACGGTTGCAATTACAGGGCACATATTGTCCTCTCCTGTAGCAGCATCAGGTTCGATAGATTCTCTGGACAGCCGATGATTGACCTTCTGGCAGTTCTCACGTTGACAAATTTAAAACTGTTTTTTTGATAAAAAAAAACGGCACATTCCTTAGATGTTTAAATTTGTTATCTCTGTCCGTGTATGTGTCTTGAGTTGAGTTTTGATTCCTTGTGTTTCTTGATTCCTTGTGTTTCTTGATTCCGTGTGTGTCTTGAATCCGTTTGTGTCTTGATTCCGTGTGTGTCTTGAATCCGTTTGTGTCTTGATTCCTTGTGTTTCTTGATTCCGTGTGTGCCTTGATTCCTTGTGTTTCTTGATTCCGTGTGTGTCTTGATTCCGTGTGTGTCTTGATTCCGAGTGTGTCTTGATTCCGTCTGTGCCTTGGTTCCTTGTGTTTCTTGATTCCGTGTGTGTCGTGATTCCTTGTGTTTCTTGATTCCGTGTGTGTCTTGATTCCGTTTGTGTCTTGATTCCTTTGTTTCTTGTCTTGTGTTTCTTGATTCCGTGTGTGTGTCTTGATTCCGTCTGTGCCTTGATTCCTTGTGTTTCTTGATTACGTGTGTGTCTTGATTCCTTGTGTGTCTTGATTCCGTCTGTGCCTTGATTCCTTGTGTTTCTTGATTCCGAGTGTGTCTTGGTTCCGTGTGTGTCTTGATTCCGTGTGTGCCTTGATTCCTTGTGTTTCTTGATTCCGTGTGTGTCTTGATTCCGTTTGTGTCTTGATTCCTTGTGTTTCTTGATTCCGTGTGTGCCTTGATTCCTTGTGTTTCTTGATTCCGTGTGTGTCTTGATTCTGTGTGTTTCTTGATTCCGTGTGTGTCTTGATTCCGTGTGTGTCTTGATTCCGTGTGTGTCTTGATTCCGTGTGTGTCCTGATTCCTTGTGTTTCTTGATTCCGTGTGTGTCTTGATTCCGTGTGTGTCTTGATTCCGTGTGTGTCCTGATTCCTTGTGTTTCTTGATTCCTTGTGTTTCTTGATTCCGTGTGTGTCTTGATTCCGTCTGTGCCTTGATTCCTTGTGTTTCTTGATTCCGTGAGTGTCTTGATTCCTTGTGTGTCTTGATTCCGTCTGTGCCTTGATTCCTTGTGTTTCTTGATTCCGTGTGTGTCTTGATTCCGTTTGTGTCTTGATTCCTTGTGTTTCTTGATTCCGTGTGTGTCTTGATTCCGTTTGTGTCTTGATTCCTTGTGTCTCTTGATTCCGTGTGTGCCTTGATTCCTTGTGTTTCTTGATTCCGTGTGTGTCTTGATTCCGTGTGTTTCTTGATTCCGTGTGTGTCTTGATTCCGTGTGTGTCTTGATTCCGTGTGTGTCTTGATTCCGTGTGTGTCCTGATTCCTTGTGTTTCTTGATTCCTTGTGTTTCTTGATTCCGTGTTTGTCTTGATTCCGTCTGTGCCTTGATTCCTTATGTGTCTTGATTTCGTGTGTGTCTCCTGAGTGTGTCTTGTTTCCGCGTGTGTCTTGATTCCGTATGTTCCCGTGTCCGTCAGAGTCTTAGGTTAGTCTTAGGTTAGGTTAGGTTAGGTTAGTTAGTGTCCGTGTCAGTGTCTATGTCATTGTCCCTGGGGTTTTGAGTCCAGGATGCCATTTGTGTCCCCTCAAATTGCCTCCCTTATCTCCACCTTGGGATCGTGTCAGTGTCCATGTGTGTCTTGATTCTGTGTGTGTCTTGAGTCCGTGTGTATCTTGAGTCCGTGTGTGTCTTGATTCTGTGAGTGTCTTGAGTCCGTGTGTGTCTTGATTCTGTGTGTGTCTTGATTCTGTGAGTGTCTTGAGTCCGTGTGTGTCTTGATTCTGTGTGTGTCTTGAGTCCGTGTGTGTCTTGAGTACGTGTATTGATTCCGTGTGTCCGTGTCCGTTAGAGTCTATGAGTGTCCGTATCCGTGTCCGTGTCATTATCCCTGGGGTATTGAGTCCAGGATGCCATTTGTGTCCCCTCAAATTGCCTCCCTTGTCTCCACCTTGGGATCGTGTCAGTGTCCATGTGTGTCTTGATTCCGCGTGTGTCTTGAGTCCGTGTGTGTCTTGAGTCCGTGTGTGTCTTGAGTCCGCGTGTGTCTTGAGTCCGTGTGTGTCTTGATTCCGCGTGTGTCTTGAGTCCGCGTGTGTCTTGATTCCGTGTGTGTCTTGAGTCCGCGTGTGTCTTGAGTCCGTGTATGTCTTGAGTCCGCGTGTGTCTTGAGTCCGTGTGTGTCTTGATTCCGCGTGTGTCTTGAGTCCTGTGTGTTCGGGTGTCTTTGGGGTTTTGGGTCCAGGAAGCTATTTGTGTCGACCCAAATTGCCTCCCTTCTCCCCACCTGAAATCCAGGTGAATTGAAAGACCTGCCCGAGGTCAGTGGATCCAGGTATCCGTCCGTGGGCCCCCGGATTTCAACCCTTCCCCACATTCCAGGGGGTCGGTCAATCAATCTTCAGCTATCCAGAGAATCTATCGAAACTGATGCTCCTACAGGAGGGGACACACAGATAAATCTGTGCCCTGTACTTGCAACCGTTCCGACAGGCTCGAACGCAGGTCTATCCGGATTAAGAACATGTTCTATCCGACTAGGCCACGCTGGAGTTGCCTTCTGAATCAAATTTTCCACTTGTATTTATATCTCGTAGTAAGGTTAGTTAGTGTCTATTTATCAACATTTGCAATGATTGACGTGTGAAGTTGTGAGTTTGTGTTGACAGATAGAAATTCATAACAGCTTATTCGATGAGGTTGCAGTCCAGTGAGGCAGTTTCATGAATGAATATTGGAGAATTTAGGCAAACTGAGTGTGTGTGTGTGTGTGTGTGTGTGTGTGTGTGTGTGTGTGTGTGTGTGTGTGTGTG